>NW_025791288.1:0-24597 GCF_907164935.1 Osmia bicornis bicornis
TCGTGCTGTTGGACGCGGTGGGGAAGTTGTTCGAGCGGATTTTGACATCCCGCCACGTCCAGCACCTGTCCCAGGAGGGTCCCGACTTGGCCGAGTCGCAATATGGCTTCAGGCGGGGGCGCAGCACTATCGACGCAATCCAGTCGATGCGCTCCCGCTGCGACTCGGCCACGTCCCGGGGCAGGGTGTTGTTAGGCGTTAGTCTAGACATCGTCAACGCTTTCAACACCCTGCCTCACGGGACGCCTTGTGGCGTATCAGCGCCCCCCTACATGTGGAGGATCGTCGGCGACTATCTCCGGGACAGGAAGATTGTGTACAGGGGCCGGGATGGCCAAATGCACGAGAGGGACGTGGACTGTGGCGTACCCCAGGGTTCTGCGAAAGGTCCCACACTTTGGGACCTGGGGTACGACCCGGTCTTGCGGGTCGAGCTCCCGACCCGTGTGAGCCTCACGTGCTTCGCAGATGATACGCACGTGTTGGCCGTCGGCCGGGGGTGGAAAAGGACTAGCCGCCTCGCCGAGATTGGCGTCGCTGCCGTTGCCGCGGGGATCCGGCGTCTGGGGCTTCAGCTAGCTCCCCACAAAACCGAGGAGATGTGGTTTTACTCGCCTCGGCGTGGAGTTGCGCCACCGCCCCAGTCGGTGGTCCATGTGAGTGGAGTCGACGTCCAGGTGGAGAAGGACCTCAGGTACTTGGGCCTACACCTGGACAGCCACTGGCGCTTCGAGGAGCACTTCGGTCGCCTGGCCCCCCGACTAGACAGGGCAAGCAACGCGCTTGCCCGTCAACTGCCCAATATCGGGGGCCCAACGAGAAGATACGCCGTCTCTACGTGGGGATCGTGCGGAGCATGGCCCTCTATGGTGCGTCCATATGGGCGAACGCCCTGATGGATTCCCGACGCCGCCAGCAACTGCTGCGCCGGGCTGAGCTGAGGATAGCCATCAGGGTAATCACAGGTTACCGCACGGTCCGCTACGAGGCGGCGATGACCCTGGCGGGGGTTGTCCCCTTCAAATTCCAGGCAGAGGGTGACGCCAAAGTCTTCTAGCGTCTGCGGCCCTTCGTCTGGACGGGATCCCACCAGAAGAGATGACCGAAGCTGTTGCTAGGATTAGGCGCCAGGCCCGGCAGAGAGCCCTGGGTCGGTAGCCACGCGAGCTCGTCGAGAGCGGCGCCACCGCCCATCGTGTGGCCGGGGCGGTCCTTCCAGTGCTCAAGAAATGGCGGGACCGCGGCCACGGAAGGCTCACGTTTGGGACCACACAGGTGCTCACCGGACACGGTTGTTTCGGTGAGTTCCTGCACTGGATCCGGGCGGTGGGGACGGCATCATGCCATCACTGCGGGGCGGGGCAGTACACCGCGCAACATACCCTGGAGCACTGTCCAGCGTTTGCGCGGGCCCGTCACGCCCTGCGGTGCGAAGTTGGTGGTGATCTCTCGCCGGCGGCACTTGTCAAAGAGATGCTCGCCGGCGAGAATCAGTGGAGGGCGGTGACCGATTACTGCGAGACGGTCATCGCCCTGAAGGAGGAAGCGGAGCGGGGTTGGGACAGAACCGACCCCCTCCGCAGAAGAACGACGGGGCGTCGTCGGGGGAGACCCCCTGACGGCGTCACCTGAGGGAGATGGGGCGGTGGGCGGTGAAGATGTTACATACCAGGCCCACCGCCCCCAACACCGATCGCGCGGCCCCACGAAACTTGTGCGGGGCCGCAGGGCCGCAGGGGGCCGGGGCTGGGGCCTCGGTCCCTATTGCACGCGGCCCGAGGAGTGCCGTCATCGGTTGTAGCCCCCGAGCGAGGCGGCGTCAACGCGCCATGGGTGTTTGGGCCCCGGTGTTGTTCGTCAGAGGTCCCGGGACCCTCCCCAACACCCAGCGTAGGCCACCGTGGGGGTTTTAGCCGGTAAAAATTCGGCACTACCCTCGGCTCCTCCTCAGGGGGGCTGGGGGCGACTTTCGAAGATTTCTCCCACGTAAAAAAAAAAAAATGGTTAGGTTAGGTTGGATTCCCGCTCCACGGACCTACCTGGTTATCCAGGATAGGCGGGGTGGTGATACCCCAGGTGGCGGATAGGGGAATGCTCGCCATGCACTTTTCGGAGCGCATGGAGGGTAGGAGCGACAGCTCCCGCGGACCAAACACCAAGGGAAGGAAAGCCCATTAAAATCTCCCCTGTGACTGGGGGATAGAATACAGACACGGTAACCCCTGCCTGTCGTACAAGGCGACTGAAAGGGGGACGATCGCTGCCGCTGGAATGGCCTCAGTGAGGACTTGGGGCGATGCCGGCGGGGTCCTTGGGCTACGGCCTTTGGACTCTGGAAGGTACTACCATGTCGGTAAGGTCCAGGGCTGAAAGGCGATGAAGGTTGCAGCGGTGTCGTGAGTTCTCCAGGGGCCAGGCTGCGTGGCAGTCAGGTGCGGGTAGCGAACCCGGAGTGCCCTAGCAATTATACCGTAATCCAGTGGTCTCGTTTCGCTGGAACGGGAGGCTTGCCTTAACCGGCCGGCCTGCGAGGATGACAATCTCTTCAAAAATCCCTAGCCCCAAGCTACGGCACGCGGTGAGGAGGGTGCCCCTGGAGTTAGCACCAGGGGTGGCTGGTGGGTGCACCAGTCGCTAGCGACCAACCCCGGCGTACCTGGCGACCCCCCGGGTGTATCGGCCTTACCCAGGTAAGGCGGCTCTGCCTGGACGGACCTCGGATCCGACCTACTCGTGGGACGAACCTGGAAAATTCTACAAACCAAAACCAAAACGCAGGACGGGACGAAACGATGACAAACCAGGCAAGGGAACCTGACACGGTCAGGTCGGCGAGGGATGAGGAGACGGCGCAGCCGGGGCCCAGTAGTGCTGCGGCTCCCGCTCGGGCCAGAAGGGCGCGACCCATGTCGGCGGGAACCACCAGGGGCAGCAGGGCTTCTTCTGCTGCCTCTGATAGGGGATTCTGGCGACAGCCGGTTGACAGCGAGGAGGAGTCGGATGGGTCGGTGATCTCGGTGCCGCCCAGCACCTCGGCTGCGGCAAAGAGGGGACGCCCCCATACATCGGGGGACCACGTGGCCCTTGCCGCGAAGAAAGAAGAATTCCTGCGCCTACAGCGGGAGGAGATGGAGCTCCAGGCAACTAGGGAGCTACTGGACGTCGGCGCGGCCCCCCGCCAGCCAAGCCGGTCGGCCCTGAAGCTGAGAGAGGCGGAGGAAATTGCGCGGGAGGTGCACCACCTCCCCTCGCCAGACCTTGTGGCGCGCGCCATGGAGGGCGCCGTAAATATCGAGAAGGTCGCGGGGTGCTCCAAAAACCTGAAGGGCACGTGTGTCCGTGCCCTCAGGGAGGCATCCCACGACCTTGAGGCGGTCGTAAAGCAGCTGGGGCTGAGGGCCGCACGGCTCCGCGACGACCACGAAACGGAGGAGCTCAGGGCCCAATTACAGCTCCGCGACGCCAAAATAGCGTCACAAGGGGAGGAGATTGCGACGCTGCGGCGGGAGCTGGAGGCTCTGCGCGATAGGCCCCCGGCGGTAGAATCCCCGGCCGCCCCTGGCACCAGGTAGGCGTCGCAGACGGCGTCCCCGCTGGAGCAGGAGGCCCGGCCGATGAGGAGCTGTCGGAGAGCTACCACGTTGGAGGAGACGGAGGACCCCGCCCCGGAGCGTTCACCGTCGCCTGCCGCGACCGTAGGGGGGCGGGCCGTGGACGACCACACCGAGCACGACGCCCCGGCCGCCAAGGGGGGGGGGGCGGGGCGTCGAGGACGGCCGCGCCTATGGATGGCATCGCTGCCCTCGTCCCGCGGAGCGTGGCCGCCCTCCGGCGGGAGCTCGTCGGGGATCGGGCTCGGCCCCGCCCCCCGGGGGGCGCCGCCGGGTGCCCTCCTTCTGCCACCTCTGGACGGCAGGGGAAGTGGCAGAGGCAACAGCGCGGGTATCCCACGACATCCGGGGGAACTCCGCAGCCCCAGAAAAAGGGTTCGGGGGCGGCTGGGACTTGCGCGCTTTCCCGCCCTACGTCCTCCTCCGGCTCGTTCGTTGCCGACAGGATGGCAAAAATCCAGGACCTTTTGCTACAAACCCTGGCCGAGTGGCAGATTGAGGTTGCGGTGGTGCCGGAGCCGTACCGCGTACTGGACCCACCCAACTGGTTCGGCGACGCGGCGTGCTCCGTCGCCATCGTCCTGGGGAGTCGGCACGTCCCCCCGCTCGCCGATGTCTTAGCACGGGGCGGGGTTTCGTGGCCGTTCACTGGGGGGCGTAGCAGTGGTGGGCGTGTACGCGCCGCCTAGCTGGTCACTGGAGCGGTTCGAGGAGCTCCTGGACCGGGTGGGGAGCGTTGTGGTTAGCTCCCACACCGAGCCGACGTTGGTCCTCGGGGATATCAACTCCAAGGCCGAAGCCTGGGGGTCCTCGAGGACCGACGCGAGAGGAGGGGCGGTACTGCTCTGGGCGGCTGGCGCGGGGCTCCTGCTCCTGAAGAGGGGCTCCGCCAGCACCTGCGTTCGGGCTCAGGGGGAATCCATTGTGGATCTGGGCTGGGCGTCCCCGTGGACGGGCGCATGGTGCAAAATTGGAGGGTGGCGGCGAGGGAGACGCTGAGTGATCATCTATACATCACCTTCGGCCACTCCCTCCCCGCCGGCCCCCGGCCGGCGCGTGGCCCGCCGCTGCGTCGCTGGGTGTTGAGGAGGCTGGACAAGGACATGCTGATGGCCGCAGCCCTTACCGTGGCCTGGCCAGCTCTTCCGGCCGGGCCGGTCATGGACGTTGAGGGGGAGGTCAAGTGATTCCGGGAGGCGATGACCGCAATATGCGACACCGCCATGCCCCGGGCCCCATGCCTGCCCCCCCGGAGGGCGGTGTACTGGTGGTCGGGCGACATTGCGGATCTCCGATCCGAGTGTCCGCACGCCCGGCGCCAGTGGCAGCGCTCCCGAAGGGCTCGAGTCCGCGACCCGGCGAGGGAGGATCTGATGAGGGGCACATACCAGGTCTTCGTGGTAGCCCTGAGGCAGGCCATCAGGGACGCGAAATCCCGGACGTGGGAGGAGCTCCAGGTCTCTCTGGACGAAGACCCGTGGGTGCGCCCTTACCGGATGGTCATGGGCAAGCTCCGCGCACGGGCGCCCCCAGTCTCGGAGAGCCTGGACCCCCAGCTGCTGATGCGGGTTTTAGACACCCTCTTCCCCCGTTCCGGGGGAACGTCGCACCCGCACCACCAGCAAGGGACGGCGGAGCCCGTCGCCTGGTCCGCCGACCTGGGGGTCACAGAGGAGGAGCTGGACGATGCCGTCAGAAGGCTCGGGGCCAAGGACACCGCCCAGAGCCCGGACGGCATCCCCGGCCGCGCCTGGGTTATCGCGTCCGGCTCCCTAGGTCCGAGGCTGTGCCGCCTCTTCAGCGCCGCTTTGGAGCACGGGGTGTTCCCCTCGATTTGGAAGGAGGGGCGGCTGGTCCTCCTTCGAAAGGACGGACGGCCCGCAGATTCTTCCTCTGCGAACCGGCCCATTGTGCTGTTGGACGAAGTGGGAAAGCTCTTCGAGCGTGTCATCGCAAACCGCCTCTTCCACCACCTGTCGAGCGTTGGCCCCGATCTGGCCGACATCCAGTTCGGGTTTCGTGAGGGTCGCAGCACCATCGACTCTATCCAGCGAGTGCGCACCCTCGCCGAGTCGGCTACGTCCCGGGGTGGGGTGGCGCTGGGCGTCTCCTTGGACATTACAAACGCGTTCAACACCCTGTCCCATGGGACGATACGGGGGGCGCTGGTTCACCACAACGTCCCCCCGTATCTGCCGAGGATCATCGGGGCCTTCCTGGATGGCAGGTGGATACTGTACATGGGCCGGGACGGTACGCTGCACTGGAGGGAGGGCGACTGCGGAGTGCCCCAGGGGTCCAAACTGGGCCGCCCCTTATGGAACGTGGGGCACAACGCGGCACTGCGGGTGATCCTCCCGCCCGGTGTGTGGGCCACGGTATTCGCAGATGACTACTACCTGCTGGCCACCGGGCGGGACTGGTTGAGGACCTGCCGCCGTGCCGAGGTTGGGGTCGCCATCGTGCGAAGAGCGATCTGGGCGCTGGGTCTGGCGCTGGCTCCTTACAAGACCGAGGCCATGTGGTTCTTCGAGCCTCGGCGTGGGGTAGCCCCTCCGGCCCAACTCTGGCTCGAGGTCGACGGGTGCCGGATCGTGATCGGCCGGGGATTTCATACCTCGGTCTGTATCTCGACAGCCACTGGCGGTTCGATGTTCACTTCGACCGCCTGGCTCCCCGATTGGAACAGGTGGCGACCAATCTTGGCCGCCTGTTGCCCAACCTCGGGGGACCGGGAGTGAGGGTTCGCCGCCTATACGTGGGAATCGTCCGGTCCATAGCCCTATACGGGGCTCCGATATGGGCCGGCGATCTGGCGGTCAGTAGGCGCAGCTGCACTCTGCTGCGGCGGGTGGAGCGCCGGCTGGCCATCAGGATCGTGCGGGGCTACTGGTATTCGCGAGCCCTCCGCCAGGCCGGGGAGGACACGCCGCGGCCGACGGTCGAGGAACACCGGAGCCAGGCCCGACTGGTCGCGGCAGAAAGGTGGCAGAGATCCCTAACAGAGGGGGCTGCCGCCGGAACCCGCGCCGTAGGCGCGGTCCTGCCGATGATATCGGAGTGGCGGGACCGCGGCCACGGCGCCCTGACGTTCCGGGTCACGCAGGTGTTCTCCGGACACGGAGTGTTCGGGGAGTTCCTGTGCCGGAGGAACAGGGAATGGACGCCCCACTGTTGGCTCTGTGGGGCGGCGCAGGACGCCGCACAGCACACGCTGGCGGAGTGCCCGGTGTTTGCGGTGGCCCGCCACGCCCTGACGGCAGAAACAGGGGAGGATCTCTCGCCGGTAGGCGTCGTGAAATAGAAGCTTGCCGGCGAGACAGAATGGAGGGCCAGGACCACCTTCTGCGAGGAGGTCATGGCCCTCAAGGAGAGGTCGCGGACGTGGGACGCGACGACGTCGCAGGGATTCGCCGCCATAAGGGGTGCGGGGCGATGGCGGCTTTCGCTATTTGCCCCCCCGGCGCGACGGATGCGGGATCTCCTGGGGAGATTTTACGGGGGGTGTTTCTTGTGGCGGCGGGAGGGGTCGCGGTGTACCCTCGCGCCCCGCACGTAATGAGCCCGGACCCTGGTCGGACCCGGGGGCGGGCGGGTGGGGTCCCCGTTCTCAATCGGGGGCCCCTCTCCGTCCGCCTCTGGGGGGCCGGGTGACTCCAGGCGGAGAGTGGCGTCTCCCTCCCACGCTGGGAGTGGCGCTGGCCCCCGCAGGGGGGGGGGTGCAGCGGAGCCGAGGGAGTCCCCCTGGAGGGTGTCCGGCCACGGCTCACCGCAGCCCACAGGGGGACGACTCGGCGGGCCGCAGGCGCCCTATCTGGGCGCCATTGCACGCGGACCCGGGGTGTAGCCAGCACCGGAAGCCGGCGGAGCGAAGGACAGCGCCCGACCTTCCTCGCGGGCGGGCGGGGGGTTGCGCCTCCCCGTAGACTGTGAGGAGATCGAGGCGCGGGTACTGCAGGCGGTACGGGCTGGGGGGCCCGGCCGCCATTGCGCGCAGTTCCCCCGCGATGGAGCCGGCACCGGGTGCGACCCCTGCTGCCGGCTGGGGGAGTTGTTACTCCTCCGGTGGGGGCCGCTTTCAGCGCACGTCGGGGGAGGCTCCGGAGTTATAGTAATCAGGTCCCGGAGCCTCTGCCATACGCCAGAGGAGGTCGCCGTGGGGTTTTAGTCAGTAGGAATCTGACACTCCCCCACGGGTGGCGGGGGGTCTTATGTAAGATTTCCCCACGAAAAAAAAAATGGTTGGATTCCCGCTCGACGCGTCGAGGAGAGCGGACGTGTTTCGTGGTCGCTCCGTGGTTAGATTTTCAACGCGGTGGATAGCGGCTTAGTTATTCGCGTTTTTTGGTAAAATCATTTTTATTTGTGTTCGGAAGTGCTATTGTGTCGTTTTTTGATTAAATATTGTGTTAATTTATTGTTAAATAACGAAAACGTGATGTGCGTGTTACGCGGCGTTTCGGCGTCGTGTTTTCGGTGTTCGGGTGTTAATTATAAACATTGGACATTATTTAAGGATAATTTTCATAAATTGGAAACGATTCGCAGTTAAATTCCTCGTTTTTTGGAGCCACAGCTCCAAAACAACGGGTCTGATCATAAAATGTCGTACAACATAAATAGTAGGAAATTTGATGTCCTACAAAAAAGGTGTGTTAACATTTTGTCGTAGCTCGCACCGTTTCTGAGATATTTGCAGATTTACCTCAAACAAAGGGGCGTCACGCACATATTCCGAGATATTTCTTCTTCTTCATGTTCTTCTACTGCACAGCTGCGCTGGCAGTGGCATTTACAGCTCGGAATAGTGAATACAGCTTAGAATAGTGCTGAGTTACCTCAAAGAAAGGGGCCACAGTGTTTGTTCATCCTTATAATGTTGTTGCGGCTTCGGAACTTTTAAATATCTCGTTATAGCTTGAAAACTACGCATCTGATCATAAAATGTCATAGAACCCGTCTTCACCAAATAGGTAACAGTAATCGCTGCTGCGCTGTCTAACCATCGATCCTAGCGCTCGCCAATATTAAAACTCCTAAATTCGAACCGTTACGGCATTAATGCGAAAGCAATTCAGAGAGCGATTATCAAGCGACAGCAACGACCAAGAGCTTTATCTTTACTCGAGTTTAGAGCATTTTTAATTTCAATTCAGTGCCTTGCACGGCGAAGTCTGTGAATCGTGTAATTGCAAATTAAAACACAAGTGTGATTTTTGTAGTGCTTAATTCACGACTCATTGTGTAAAAATGGTAAGTTATACACAATTAGTGACCGCTAAGCTGTGTCGTTCATCTTCTCCTCGACGCCCACGTCTTTGAAAAGACGGAATCCACGCCTTTAATGATATATGATGATATTGTTATTAAATGTACACTGATCTGTAGGAAGGTATCAGTATATGACATTATATCTAAAGAAGGTATAGTAATAATGATATTGTTATTAAATGTATATTAGATATCTAATGCTGATACAGTAATAATGTTATTGTTATTAAATGTACATTGATCTGTAGTAAGGAATCAGTATATTCCATTACATCTAATGTAGATATACTAATAATTATTACTAACTGTACACTGAACTGTAGGAAGGTATCAGTTGTGACCCTTTTCGGGGTTCACTCTATATTCTCTTCACACTAGTTTCGTATAACCGTTGGGCGCCAGCCACTCGAGGTGGCAATCAAAATTTGGACAAAGGGACAGAATGGGGGTCGTTACAGGGGATGGGAATCGTGGCACTTACGTCCTTACAATCTCGCGGGGGAGTACGCAAGGAGGATTTGTCGAGGGTTAGGGAAGATCTCAGGGTGAGGAAGGTTTCTGGAAGTTCGTCTACGTTACGCGTAGGAGGATGACTGTAGATGGGAATGATAGGGGTTGGACAGGGGGATTCGCAAAACAGTGAAATCTTTGAAGAGTCAGAACAATACGCGGACGCGAATGTACGCAGGCGAAGATTGCCGTTGCCGAAACTCACACTTTTACAATAGTAATACGAAATGGACTTACTCCAAACTCCTCACACGCACTTCTCGCAACCTCACGCTAATCGTTTCTCTAAACTTCGCTATCTCTCTTTCTCAAAAATCTCTCTAAGTACTCGCTACGACTCTCAATACGGATTCTTTATGATAGCCTAGGGCTCAATGACGGCTCGTCGTCGCTGCCGCGACGACGGGTCCGTCGCGGGATGATTTTTGGGGAGGGGATGGGGAATAGGAAGGGGGCCTTTTCTGGCAACGGAATGGATTGGTTATCGATTGTCGATCTGCCGGTGTTCGGGTTCGATGGGGCTGGCGGATCTCCGGCCGTGGCGGGTGGACTGAGGTCTTCGGGCTCGGCGACAGATGGCTCCAGGTGGACGTTTGTCTCAGCTGCTGGGCCGCTTCGTCTCTTTTTCCGAAGTCCCGCGTTGCTTTTCCTCTCCTGGAGGGTGGGAGGTCTGTCGCCGGCCTCGTAGCTCCTTCTTGCGGGTGATCCCTGTTGTCTCTTGTCCGTCGCCTCCATCGGCCCGACACCGGCGGGCGGGGAAAGGGGTGAGGTGTTAGAAGGGTTAAGGGTCATTTCTAGGTGGGATTTGAGGTGGGAGAAGCGCAGCGATTGTAACGGGGGGGCACAGGTGTCACCACGTTACACAGTATATTACATTATATCTAATCTAGATAAAGTAATAATGATATTGTTATTAAATGTACGTTGTTCTGTGGAAGGTATCAGTATATTACATTATATCTAATGTAGACATACTAATAATGATATTGTTATTCAATGTATATTACATACCTAATATAGATATACTAATAATAATATTGTTATTAAATGTATATTATATATCTAATGCAGAGATAGTAATAATGATATTGTTATTAAATGTATATTACATATCTAATGCAGATGTAGTAATAATGATATTTTTATTAAATGCACATTGATCTGTGTTAGGGAATCAGTATATTCCATTACATCTAATGTAGATATACTAATAATGATATTGTTATTAAATGTACATTGATCTGTAGTAACGAATCAGTATATTACATTATATCTAATGCAGATATACTAATAATGATATTGTTATTAATTGTACATTGATCTGTATGAAGTAATCAGTATATTACATTATTTCTAACGTAGATATAGTAATAATGACATTCTTATCTTTATATATATATTTCTTCTGTGCGCGTGTATGTGACTGAACTCCTCTTAAACATTTTTTGATCAGATGCGCAGTTTTCGAGATATATCGGGATATTTAAAAGTTCCAAAGCCGCACCAACATTATAAGGATGAAGAAACATGTAACGGGGTCGGGCGGTTCGGTGCGCACGGCGTTGCGCACCGCGCTCGGTTTCCCCGTGCCAGGGTTCGCAAGGGAATAGGTCGGTAAATAATGAGGCGGTGATATGTTAGAAAAATATAAATTTATTCAAAGAATACTGAAGCTACTGGTGGACTACGTGGATACAGGGCGGCGGTCGTAGCCTCGCCGCGCTGGAAGCCGGGCGGTGGTCTCCGGCCTCGGATACTACAATCAAAATATCGTCTGGTGATTAGACGCGTGGAGCTATATTACTTAAGACTAGAGTACAGGTCTTACGTACTACGGTCGGAACCCGGTCCGTCACAGAAATTACGCGGAACTTATGCCTAACGCTCTTACAAACTACTTGCGGTCGCTACCGCCTTACAAGCTAAATGAGTACGGACGCACGCTGGTGTACGCGGAGCGCGGGCGCAAGCGGAGCGCGAACGCGAACAATCTAGCGAAGGCGCCGAGGCACTATCGAGTGCCGAGGAAGTCAGGAAGAGGAAAGACCCGATCGGGCCTACGATATTTTATTCAATCGCGCTGCGGTGTTTCTCGCTGCGGTGGAGTTGTTGCCCGTTTGCCTCACGCGGCTCGTCTTCTCGTACGCCGAGGTAGAACTGAGCAGCGAGCGAGACGACGACCAATCCTGGCCAGCCTGGATAGCGCCGCGAAGCTGGACGGAATCGGCTGCCAAAGGCAGAATACGGTGCCGTGTAGGCTAGCGTTCGGAATCCCCGCGGAAGCACCAGCAGAGATTATGAACGCGCACTAGCTTGGTCACCCCGGGTCAACCACGGGAGCTACAGGAGCTGCCAGGTCGTAGAGTAGTGCAATGCTACGGCCCGTTGGCCAGAGATCTCTTCGCCAGGAAACCCATGACGTCGACAGCTCTAGTGTTCCGGTCCGGACCTCCTAGGAGGTCCCCTTGGGGCCGAAGCCCCGAGGCAACTCATCGATCATCGCATCGATCGGTCCTACTTATAGTCTAATCGCACGGGAGTGGGGATGCTGCCGCGGTGGGGGCCCGCGATGCGCGACGCCGATCTGCGGCTGGCGTCGCACCCCCCTCCTCCTCCGGGGAGACCAGGCGTATTCGGCTGGTCGCGCACGAGTGAAGAAAACCAGGATAATCACCTCAGTATAGACGCACCGGACTACGTTGCCCCGGTGGTCTGTGTTAATGGTCCATCGGCGGCCGTTCCTGGTGAACCGATGACGTCTGACACCCTTGTATATTCTGTCGGTGGTTCCGTCCGCCAGGGTGTAGGGAGTGGTGTTCGTAGGATCCTTCGGATCCACGGTATAGGCGGGGAGCGGCGTCGGTGCTTGTATCGGTTTGGGGGATGGCGGCCGGCAGTAATTTGCTACAGCCGCGTTGACGACCGCTTCTGCCGTCATCCTGGCTGCTTCCCGGAGTGTTGGTGCCGGATTGCCCATGCCCTGCTCGACCGCGTGGGATGCTGCCGCCGCGGTCCTCTTGGCCGGTGATCTTGGTGCCCGGTCTCCTGGTGCCAGCGGTGCCGGCGTCCGCTTGGGCGGCGTCAGCATGGCCAGTGGTGGCCTACTGACCGGAGTCTGCTCCCGACTTCGTCGGGTGGCCTTCCTCTCCGGGGCCCTGCTTGCCTCCCGGATTCGTGGCGGTTGATATCCGCACCTGCCTCCTCGTGGAACCGACATTCGTATGAATCTCTTCTACTCCTGTGGTGTTAGGGTCAACGGCTCGTCTTGTGCCCGTTCTCGGAGGGAAAGTCTGCGTATGGCTGCTGCTATTTCTTCTTCTCTCTGCTGTGCAGCCATCTCGAATCTGTGCCGGGCGCTGCTGCTGCTGGCCTTTTATAACCCCCGGGCCGTGTCCGGCAGAGAGGGGGTTGGTGACGTCGCGCCTCTGCGCGCTGGCGTTGCGCGGTGGCGTGCCGCTGTCGGTTGGCTGCGCGTTGGTTCTGCGCATCTTTGTATCTCTCGTACCGGTCACCGGTTTGAGATCTCTCACGTGGACGTGGTCCACGCGTTTTCCTTGGTGATCTCTTAGATCGAAGATCACCGGCGAAACTCTCTTATGGACCTTAAAAGGTCCGGTGTAACGTTTCGAGAGTTTAGCGTTTCTCTCGTTGGCTTTGCTCGACAGGATGTGCGAGCGCTTCCATACGTGCTCGCCGATTTTCGGTTGCCAGTTCCGCCTACGCTGGTTGTAGTGGCGTTGCTGGCGTTGGAACTCTTGCGCGAGTCGTACTCTGGCGAGGTCTTGGGCATCTTGCAGGTTTTTAAGCCGTGCTGGCCATGGTGTTGTCGTCTTCCGCTGGTTTTCCTGCTGGAAGCTTCCTGGCGGTGTCAATTCCCTTCCGGTGTTGAGATACGCCGGTGTGTATCCGGTGGAATCGTGTCGTGCTGTGTTATACACAAAAGCGATTTCTGGTAGATGTTCGTCCCACGCTTTTTGCGTTTTTCCTAGGTCCTGGCTAATCATTGTTTTTATAACCCTGTTAGCTCGTTCGACAGGGTTACATTGCGGCGCGTATGGTGGTGTGCGCCGGTGGACGATTCCGCTGTCGGTAAGAGTTTTTTCGAACTCTTTTCCGACGAATTGTCTTCCGTTGTCGGTCGTCACGACACGAGGTATACCATGGCGTAGGATGACGAGTTCTTTTAGCGCTTTAGTGACGGCTGGTCCTGTCGCTCGTCGAAGCGGTCGAAGTTCGATCCACTTCGTAAATCTATCCTGGATGACCAGTAGTGTTGTGTTTCCGGTTTTCGACCTCGGGAGAGGTCCGACAAGGTCTGCTGAGACCATTTCCCACGGCTGTTGTACGTTTGTCGCGTACATGTTTCCCGGTGTAGCTTGCTGGCTTACTTTGTACTCCTGGCATTTTGTACAATCCCTGACATATTTGGTGGCTTTGCGTAGCATTCCTGGCCAGTAATATGCGTGAGCCAGGCGTGCTAGCGTTTTGGCCACGCCCAGGTGTCCGGCAGTCGGAATGTCGTGCGCTTCTTTCAGGACTGTGGTTTTCTGGTCTTCTGGTACGCAGATCTTCCACTGTTGGTCCGGTTCGATCTCGCTGAAGTCCAGCGTGTGTAGGATATTCTTGTATGTTTGAGAATCCGCTCAGCCATGATGGCGCTCACGGTCGATCGATTTATCGACCGGGAGTCGCCCATCTAGGTAACACGTGAGCAAGGGTCTTCCCGAAAACTCTCGCGTCAAGCCGCCATTGAAGATCAGGAATCGATCAACGTGCACGTGCTCACAGTTCAAGTGAAAGTTCAAGTACGACTCAGCAATCGCAGACGATCAAGAAGGCTCAACAAGACCCACGGAATCCGCAGCAACTCATCGTGCGACCGGATTGCAACAGGTACAGCTCAATTACAACGAGTTTACAATTCAAGCGAGCCGGCAACCACGTGTCGACGACGCACATGTTCACGGGACAAATCACAGCAGCGGGCTGAATTTATATAATTAACAGCGCTCTCAGTTCATTGTCTACGCTCAGAAATCGGTATGTTCAAAGCTAATTGTTCATTGTAAATTCATTCCACAACAATTCATCGCCTTGTGTTCAGTTGTTCAAATCAAAGAATCAAGTTAACTCTGTATGATTGTGTTCAAAGAATCTCGTTCATCATTGTCAAATCGCTGCTCAATTCTAAACTGATCAGACGATTCACGTGCTCAAATTTATAGTGTGACTTCAAATAAATCAATTTGCAAAGCCATCCTGCAAGAGTCATTCTTTCCGGCGCAATCCATCCGGGATTTCCACCAATCCCGAACACTGTAGAGGTTACCCTTCTCGATCCTGTATTCCGGGTTGTCGTCAGGGTGCTCTTCAACCTCCTGGTACTTTTTGTTGTACCAATTGCCTTGCGTTGGTGGTTGCACGCCGCAAACCGGTTGTGGCCGCCGTGAAAGCGCATCGGCGACTGTATTTTCTGGACCTCGTCGGTAGCGGATTTCGAAGTCCCATTGGCCGAGTTCCAACGCCCATCGAGCGAGTCGACCTGACGGGCTGTCAATTTTCTCCAGCCATTTGAGAGATTGGTGGTCGGTGACCACGATGAAATAGTATCCCTCTTGGTATGGCGCATCTTCCAGATGCCCCATTTTACTGCCAGGCACTCGAGTTCGGTGGCCGAGTAATTTTTCTCGGCATTGTTCAGTGTCCGGCTGGCGTAGGCGATGACCCGTTCGCCCTGGTCGTCTTCTTGCGTGAGCACGGCTCCCAGGCCTTCCGTGCTCGTGTCTGTCTGGAGTACGAACGTTTTGTTCCAGTCCGGCATCGCTAGGACTGGTGAGTCGACGAGTCGTTTCTTCAGCTCGTCGAATGCTCGCTGTTGTTTTTCGCCCTATGACCAACGCACGTCTTTGCGGAGGAGGGACGTCAGCGGGGCCGCCTCTTTTGAGACTTCCGGTACAAAACGTCTGTACCAGGATAGGAGGCCTAGAAATCTCCTCAGGTCTTTGATATTTGCTGGCGGCGGTAGTTCAGCAACGGCGGATACTTTTTCTGGGTCGGTTCGCAGGCCTTCGTTGTCCACGATGTGTCTAAGATATTTTAGACTGTTTCGTGCAATGTGGCACTTTTCCTAATTCGGGCGTAGTTTCGCCGCCCGAAGTCGCCGGAAAACCTCGGTCAGGACCCGTAGGTGTTTCTCGAACGTGGAAGTGACTACGACGATGTCGTCTAAGTAAGCGAAGGCGTGTGGCGCCAGTTCTGGTGGAATTACTCGGTCCAGGAGTCTCTGGAAAGTTGACGGTGCCGAGTGAAGTCCGAATGGCATGACGACGAATTCCATCAGTCGTCGCCCTGGTACGGTGAATGCGGTTAGCGGCCGGCTTTCTGGTGACAACGGAACTTGCCAATGACCGTTTTTCAGGTCGATCATGGAGAGGTATCTTGCTCCACGTAATTTATCCAGTGTCGCGTTGACGTGAGGCAGTGGATACGCGTCTTTACGCGTGACCTTGTTCAGTTTCCGGAAATCCACGCAGAAACGATATTTCCCGTCTTGTTTCTTCACCATGACGATGGATGAACTCCATGGGCTGCTGGATGGTTGAATTACTCCGTCTTCAAGCATCTTTTCGATTTCCTCGTCGATCAGTTTCTGCATGGCCGGGTTGCGTGGTCGGTACCGCTGCTTTATCGGTGTTGTTTCCTCGAGCCGGATCTCGTGCTCGATTAACGGGGTGAGCCATCGTATCCCCTCGAACGCTCTTTTTTCGCGCCCCAGGAATTGCTCTAGCTGCTCCTGGTCGGCTGGAGTGAGCTGTGCTAGGTCAATTGGCGCTTTTACCGTGCACTGGACAGGTAAACTTGTCGGCTGGTTCTGGTGGTCTGTCCTGTCCACGCGTTGTTCTCCTAGCCATACTTGCAGGCCCATCCTGCGTAATACGTCCATGCCGATTAGCATAGGATAGGCTAAATTTGCCATAACGTAAAATTCATGTTTTCTATTGTAAAGTCCCTGCCCCCTATAGCTGGCATAGATTTTCATCTCCTGACCATTGGCTAAGGAGGCGGATAACTGGTGGTCTTCTTTCTCCCATCCGGCCTGTTTGCAAGCATCGGCCGTTTCGTCGCTAATGTACGACGCGGCGGCCCCTGTGTCGAGTAAAGCTTCTACGTTACTTTTGCCTACTCGGACGGTGATAATTATCCGGTCGTTTGCAACGGCCGTTGGCCGTTGATCCTCGGTGATCTTGCAGTGGATGGTGTTCTGGTCCTCTTCTGGCTGGCTCTTCTTTCCTTCCGGTTTCTTCTTCTTTTTCTTCTTTCGGCGTGTGATGTTATCACGCGGGTCGGGTTCTTCTAGGCTGGTCAGCCGGTTTACTGGGGCCGGGGTTTTCCGGCCCCTCTGGCGTTTCCCTGCCTCGGACATAGGCAGGGTCGCGTCATTTCGCCTACTTTGCCGCAGTAGGAGCAGAATCGGACAGCCGAGTTCGGGCATTTGAATCGGGCGTGCCCTGATTGCCCACAACGCCAGCAGTGCGTTTCTCGACTATAATTGGCCGCAATTTTGCTGCCGCGGGGTTGGTTGGAAGGTCCCGCGGCTGGTTCGCTTGATCTTGGAGCGCGTCTCTCTTCGGCCTTTGGTGTGCTGGCTCATTGTGTGGCGATGAGCTCGGCCACATTTTCTGCTGGGGTTATCAGGAAACTGATGTCCTTGAGCTCAAATCGGTTGATGTAAAGCTGCAATTCTGGCTTTAGATTAAAGACGATGGCATCGAGGAGTTCCTCCTCGGTGTACTCTCCTCTGCGGCGCATTAACGTCGTTATTTCGTTAATGTAGGTCCTTATCGGTTCATCTGGACCTTGTTTGCGGGCGGCGATTTGCTGGTCCAATCGCCTCTTTTCTCCGGCTGGTACGGAGAATTTTCGTAGCTATTCCTGGAGTACCGGCCACGAACAAACTTTGTTCGCTGTATTCCTGTACCATATTTGGGCTTGCCCTCGTAACAATTGGGTGAAGCCGGTACGCATCTGGTGGTCGGTAAGGCCGTTCGCAGCTTGTAGTTCTTCCAACTGCTCCAGGAACGGGTACGGGTCTCGTCCGTCAAACTGGCAGTTCCATTTTCTCATTATCTCCATCGTTTTTGACCGGTCTTCGTGGTGTCTGGCGGCTGGTTCTGGTGGAGGGGATGGCCCTGCTGGAGACGCCGTCATCTCGGCGTTCGTGTTTTCCCCGCGGTTCGGTGTTGATGTGGCCGCGGTTTGACGGCTTCCGAGGTGTGTGTTCGGAGCCACTCACGGGCCATCTCCGCGTGGAATTCTTCATAGTCTCGGGTACGGTCGAGTTCTTCCTTATATCCCGGCTCATCGTTCGGTTTGTCTGGAAACTCGTCCTGGTGTTCTCGGACGTAGTCTGCCAGACGCGTCCGGAGCTGGGCCCATGTTCCCAGGGTTGGCTGCTGTAGTCTGCGTAGCTCGCTGACTACCTGGTCCTTCTTTAGGCGATACACCCAGGCGACGCCTGCCATGTCGGTTTGCTTCCTCGGAATTGATTCGGCCAACTGTTAACAGCCACTGGATCTGGCTGGATTGACTGTTTGCAGTTGCCTTGTCGATTTAGTCGGCAAATTCGGAAAGATAGGCCGTCCTCGGTATATCCCTCTGGTCTGGTTTGGTCTGGTCTTCTAGCTGGATTTCTCTCGGCTGGTGTTCTCGTTCTGGATTCTCGTTCTTCGCTGTGTATTCGCTTTGGTTGCTCGTAAGCTTCTGATCCGGCGTCCGTTTGCTCGTTCCTTATATACTAAGTCTTAATTCTAGTGGCTCCACCGTCCTGATTCCGAACTGTTCGGGCGCCATGTAACGGGGTCGGTCGGTTCGGTGCGCACGGCGTTGCGCACCGCGGTCGGTTTCCCCGTGCCAGGGTTCGCAAGGGAACAGGTCGGTAAATAACGAGACATATGTATGTAGAAAAATATGAATTTATTCAGAAAAAAAGAAAGTAAACTGCTACTGGTAGACTACGCGTGCTGCGTGGCGGCTATCCTCGCCTCGCAGGTGGTCGGGCGGTGTTTTCCGGCCTCGGATACTACAATCATAAGATAGGCTGGTGGTTAGACGAGTGGAGCCGCTTTCCTTAAAACTAATGTACAGATCTTACGTACTACGGTCGGAACCCGGTCCGTCACAGAAATCACGCGGAACTTATACCTAACGCTCTTACAGGCTAAACGGACGCACGCTGGTATACGCGGAGCGCGGGCGCAAGCGGAGCGCGAACGCGAACAATTCAGCGAAAGCGACGAGGCACTATCGAGTGCCGAGGAAGTAAGCGCAAAAGTCGGGAAAGGAAAGACCCGATTGGGCCGACGGTCTTTATTCAAACGCGCTGCGGTGTTTTCGCGCTGCGGTGGAGTTGTTGCCCGTTTGCCTCACGCGGCTCGTCTTCTCGTACGCCGAGGTAGAACCGAGCAGCGAACGAGACGACGACCAATCCTGGCCAGCCTGGGTAGCGCCGCGAAGCTGGACGGAATCGGCTGCCAAAGGCAGAATACGGTGCCGTGTAGACTAGCGTTCGGAATCCCCGCGGAAGCACCAGCAGAGATTATGAACGCGCACTAGCTTGGTCACCCCGGGTCAACCACGGGACTGACGAGGCTAGGCGCCTACGGCCGCTGGACCTATAGGAGCTGCCAGGTCGTAGCGTAGTGCAATGCTACGGCCCGTTGGCCAGAGATCTCTTCACCAGGAAACCCATGGCTTCGAGAGCTCTGGTGCTCCGGTCCGGACCTCCGAGGAGGTCCCCTCGGGGCCGAAGCCCCGAGGCAACTCATCGATCATCGCATCGATCGGTCCTACTTATAGTCTAATCGCACGGGAGTGGGGCTGTCGCCGTGGTGGGGCCCGCGATGCGCGACGCCGATCCGCGGCTGTCGTCGCAAGTAATAATGATATTGTTATTAAATGTAGATTACATATCTAATGCAGATATAGTACTAATGATATTTTTATTAAATGCACATTGATCTGTATTAGGGAATCAGTATATTCCATTACATCTAATGTAGATATACTAATAATGATATTGTTATAAAATGTCTATTACAAATCTAACGCAGATATAGTAATAGTGATATTGTAACCAAATGTACACTGATCTGTAGGAAGGTACCAGTATATTACATTATATGTAATGTAGATATAGTAATAATAATATTGTTATTAAATGTACATTGATCTGTAGGAATGTATGAGTGTATTACATCATGTCTAATGCAGATATAGTAATAATGATATTGTTACTAAATGTACCTTGATCTGTAGGAAGGTATCTGTATATTACATTATATCTAATGCAGATATACTAGTAATGATATTGTTATTAAATGTACATTGATCTGTATGAAGTAATCAGTATATTACATTATTTCCAACGCAGATATACTAATAATGACATTCTTATCTTTATATATATATGTCTTCTGTGCGCGTGTATGTGACTGATATCCTCCTAAACATTTTTTGATCAGATGCGCAGTTTTCGAGATATATCGAGATATTTGAAAGGTGCGAAGCCGAACCAACATTATAAGGATGACGAAACACTGTGGCCGCTTTCTTTGAGGTGACTCTGCACTATTCTACGCTGTCTTCACTATTCCCAGCTGTAAATGCCACTTCCTGCGCAGCTGTGCAGACGAAGAACAAGAAGAAGAAATATCTCGGATACGGTGCGAGCTATGGCGAAATGTTAAGAGACCTTTTTTGTAGGAAATCAAATTTCCTACTATTTATGTTCTATGACATTTTTTGATCAGATGCGTCGTTTTGGAGCTATGGCTCCAAAAAACGCGGAATTTCACTTTGAACCGTTTCCAATTTCCGAAAATTATCCTTAAATAATGTCCAATGTTTATAATTAACACCCCGAACACCGGAAACACGACGTCGAAATGGCGCGTAACACGCACATCACGTTTTCATTATTTAACAATAAATTAACACAATATTTCATCAAAAAACGACACGATAGCACTTCCGAACACATAATAAAAATGATTTTACCAAAAGACGCGAATTACTAAGCCGCTATCAACCGCGTTGAAAATCTAACCACGCAGCGACCACGAAACACGTCCGCACTCCTCGACGCGTCGAGCGGGAATCCAACCTTTTTTTTTTTTTTTCGTGGGGAAATCTTACGTAGGACCCCCCGCCACCCGTGGGGTAGGGCACAGGGAGAGTGTCAGATTCCTACTGACTAAAACCCCACGGCGACCTCCTCTGACGTGTGGCAGAGGCTCCGGGACCTGAGTACTATAACTCCGGAGCCTCCACCGCCGTGCGCTGAAAGCGCCCCTCACCAGGGGAGTAACAACTCCCCCAGCCGGCACCAGGGGTCGCACCCGGTGCCGGCTCCGTCGCGGGGGAATTGCGTGCAAGGGCGGCCGCGCCCCCCAACCCGTACCGCCGGCAGTCCCCGCGCCTCGATCTCCTCACAGGCTACTGGGAGGAGCAACCCCCCGCCCGCCCGCGAGGAAGGTCGGGCGCTGTCCTTCGCTCCGCCGGGAATCCATCAGGGCGTTCGCCCATATGGACGCACCATAGAGGGCCATGCTCCGCACGATCCCCACGTAGAGACGGCGAATCTTCTCGTTGGGTCCCTCGATATTGGGCAGTTGACGGGCAAGCGCGTTGCTTGCCCTGTCTAGTCGGGGGGCCAGGCGACCGAAGTGCTCCTCGGAGCGCCAGTGGCTGTCCAGGTGAGGCCCTTCTCCACCTGGACGTCGACTCCACTCACATGGACCACCGACTGGGGCGGTGGCGCAACCCCACGCCGAGGCGAGTAAATCCACATCTCCTCGATTTTGTGGGGAGCTAGCTGAAGCTCCAGCCGCCGGATCCCCGCGGCAACGGCAGCGACGCCAATCTCGGCGAGGCGGCTAGTCCTTTTCCACCCCCGACCGACGGCCAACACGTGCGTATCATCTGCGAAGCACGTGAGGCTCACACGGGTCGGGAGCTCGACTCGCAAGACCGGGTCGTACCCCAGGTCCCAAAGTGTGGGACCTTTCGCAGAATCCTGGGGTACGCCACAGTCCACGTCCCTCTCGTGCATCTGGCCATCCCGGCCCCTGTACACTATCTTCCTGTCCCGGAGGTAGTCGCCGACGATCCTCCTCATGTAGGGGGGCGCCATGTGGCGTATCAGCGCCCCCCTTATCGTCCCGTGAGGCAGGGTGTTGAAGGCGTTGACGATGTCTAGACTAACGCCTAACGCCACCCTGTCCCGGGACGTGGCCGAGTCGCAGCGGGAGCGCATCGACTGGATTGCGTCGATAGTGCTGCGACCCCGCCTGAAGCCATACTGCGACTCGGCCAAGTCGGGACCCTCCTGGGACAGGTGCTGGACGAGGCGGGATACCAGAATCCGCTCGAACAACTTCCCCACCTCGTCCAACAGCACGATGGGCCGGTAGGCCGAGGCACTGTCGGCGGGTCGCCCATCCTTCCGGATGAGGACTAGCCGCCCCGTCTTCCACTCTTCTGGGAAGACTCCTTCCTTAATGCAGGCGCTGAAGCGGCGTCTCAATCTCGGACCGAGGACGCGTTGAGCCTTCACGCAGGCACGGCCGGGGCCGCCGTCGGGGCCCGGAGCAGTGTTTCGGGCCCCCATCCGTTTAATCGCCCCGGCCAGCTCCACCCCCAGGTCGTCGTACCAAACCACCTCCTCGTGGTCCGGCGGGGGGCGGGTGTGTTCCCTCTCTCGTGGGAACAAAGTGTCGACTACCCGCCCCAAAACCCGGGGGTCGAGGCACTCCGTGACCGGGGGCGCCCAGGGCCTAAGCTTGCCCATCACCATTTTGTATGGGCGCCCCCATTGGTCCTTCTGGAGAGAGCCTAGGAGCTCGTCCCATGCCCGGGATTTAGACTCCTTAATGGCCGCCTGCGGGGCAGTTTCCAAAACTCGGTACTGCCCGTACAGATCCTCCTCCCTCGCTGGGTCGCGGAATGTCCTTCTTCTGCGGGCCCTTTGCCACTGGCGACAGGCTGCGAGGCAATCTCGTCTCAGATTACCAATTTCGCCCGTCCACCAGTAGGCGGCCCGCCTGGGGAGGTTCTTGGCCCGGGGCATGGCGGCGTCGCACACCGCCTCCATGGCTCCCCGGAACCATTCTACCTCCTCCCCAATCTCCGCGACCGGCCCGGCAGGTGTTGGCAGCCAGGCCAGAGCGAAGGCTGCAGCCATCAGCACGTCCTCGTCCATCCTCTTGAGCGCCCACCGTAGCGGTGGTGGTCCACAGGGGCGGCGGGCGGTGGTGGTAAGGTCGAGGCGGATGTATAGATGGTCACTAAGTGTGACCGCCTCTTCCACCACCCTCCACCTCTGCACCATACGCGCGGCCAGGGGAGTGGCGAAAGACAAATCGACTATAGACTCCCCCTAGGCACGCACGCAGGTGCTAACGGACCCCACATTGAGCAGGTGGAGTCCTAGCCCCGCCGCCCAATTTACGACCGCCCTGCCTCTCGCGTTTGTCCTCGGGGAGCCCCAAAGTGACGCATGGGCATTAAAGTCCCCGAGCACTAGCACTGGCCGGGGGGAACAACGGGAGACAAAGTCCCCCACTCGGTCCAGGTACTGTTCATATTGCGCGAGAGGCCATCTGGGCGGGGCATAGAGCCCCACCATCGCTATTTCACCCCACAGCACGCCGACGAACCCCCGGCCCCGTTCCAGTGGGGCGGGGTGTGGGGGTACTGCGGTGCCAATAAACGCCACGGAGCCGTCCTCGTCCCCGAACCAATCTGGACTGTGGAGGACTCGGTACGGCTCTGCGACCACCGCCAACCCAGCCTTCCACTCGGCCAGGGTGTGGAACAATATGTCCTGAGCCCTGGCCGAGTGGTTCAAGTTGTCCTGAAGTATAGGGCCCTTGGGTCCCATACCTATGCCTTACGAGCCGCCTCCGCAGCATTTTTGCTCGCCGACATGGCAGGGGGATTTTTCTTGTCCCCCTTCTTCGACTCCGCAGGCTTGGTCCTTGATGCCTGTTCCATGGGGGCTGCTCTTCTTCTTCCTCTGGGAGGAGGAGGGGGCACAACCTTTTGCCCCCAATCGATACCCCGCGGGCCGCCCCAGGTCCGCACAGAGGGGGCACCGCGGGGTGGCGCTACACTTGCTGGCCACGTGGCCCGACTCTCCGCACGCATAGCAGCGGTCGGACCTATCAGCTTCGCAAGTGCATCGCTGCCTAACATGCCCTCTTTCCAGGCAGCGATAGCACTGCAATGGCCGCGGTGGCAGCGCCTGTATTCTGGCCGAGGACCACCCGACCAGAACCCTCCCAGAGACGGATAACTTTTTGAGTGCCGCTAGAGGGCAACTCGCCCAGACAGTCCCCATCCTTTGGGGGGAGGTGCGAATCTCCCCCATTTTAATTTCTTCAGCGGAGCCAACGCGGCCGCCTCCTCCACCGGGGTGACCGAGTCGTCGAGACCGGTCACCATCACTTCGCCCATTTTTATGGGACGGGCAACCCTCACCTCAGTGCCGCTAAACACCTGGCGGAGTCGGTCAGCCAACTTGGCCGCTTTGTCCGTCCTGTCATCACCCAGGTATCTCGAGGACCAAGCCACCGGTTCGAGCTCTTCTGGGCATCAACGCCGTGATGCCCAGCTCCTCCAACTTGACCCGCTCCCGGGCCATGAGCATGGCCTCGGCGTATGAGACCTTAGCCTCGGGAGCTAGGTTGATGGTGACCACCGCTGTACGAGGAGGGCGGGGGGCTTTCTGCCTGGCAGATTGGGCCGCTTGCCCCTTGACCGCTGGTGCCGCCCCTCTCTTCTGCCCCTTCTGGTCAACCACCTTGGAGCCCTGGGAGGGAGGGGCCTTGGACGCTACCGCCTACTTCTCCGCTATCGCCTTCTTCTCCGCAGGTTTAGCGCGCCGGCCAACCACCGTCACCCAGGTCCCATTCTCCGTCCTCCGATGCTCCTCAACAATCCGGGCCATTCTGGCCTCCACAAATGATGCCGGCTGGTCCGGTGCTGAGGAGGGCCCTGGCAACGACTCCGCGGCAGGCAGGGACTTATTCCGCACCCGCCTCTACGCTTCCTTCCTCGATGTAGGGATGGTCGCAGCCGTAGCTCCCCCCTTAACACGCTCCGCCCTCTTAGGCGGGGGCTGGACAGCTGCAATAGGCGGCTTGAA
>NW_025791289.1:0-52142 GCF_907164935.1 Osmia bicornis bicornis
CATTATATCTGTAAGGATATGTGTGATATGTAATTGAAAATCAGTAATTACATTATATCTAGAAGATATGGTAATAATGATGTTATTAAGTACATTGGTCTGTGGGATTAAATCAGTATATTACATACATCTGATGGAGATATAGTAATAATGATATTGTTATTAAATGTATATTACATGTCTAATGTAGATATAGTAATAACGATGCTGTTGTTATATGTACATTGATCTGTGGGAAGGGATAAGTATATTACATTATATCTAACGTAGATATAGTAATAATGATATTGTTACCAAAAGTACATTGATCTGTGCGAAGGCATCAGTATATTACATTATATCCAATGTAGATATAGTATAAATGATACTGTTATGCAATGTACATTGATCTGTGGGAAGGAATCAGTATATTGCAGGAGATCTAATTCAGATATAGTAATAACGATACTGCCATTATATGTACATTGATCAGTGGGAAGGGATCATTATATTACATTATATCTAATGTAGATATAGTAATAATGATATTGTTATTAAATGTAGATTGGTCTGTGGGATTAAATCAGTATATTAAATTTCATCTGATGTAGATATATTAATCATGATATTGTTGTTAAATGTATATTACATATCTAATGTAGGTATAGTAATAACGATACTGTTATTATATGTACATTGATCTGTGGGAAGGTATCAGTATATTACATTATACCTAATGTAGATATAGTAATAAGGAAACTGCCATTATATGTACATTGATCAGTGGGAAGGGATCATTATATTACATTATATCTAATGTAGATATAGTAATAATGATATTGTTATTAAATGTATATTACATATCTAATGTAGATATAGTAATAATGATATTGTTATTAAATGTATATTACATATCTAATGTAGATATTGTAATAACGATACTGTTATTCTATGTATATTGATCTGTGGGAAGGTATCAGTATATTACATTGTATCCCATGTAGATATAGTAATAATGATATTGTTATTGAATGTACATTGGTCTGTGGGATTAAATCAGTATGTTAAATTTCATCTGATGTAGATATATTAATAATGATATTGTTATTAAATGTATATTACATATCAAATGCAGACATAGTAGTAACGATACTGTTATTATACGTACATTGATCTGTGGGAAGGTATCAGTGTATTACATTATATCTATTGTAGATATAGTAATAACGAAACTGTTATTATATGTACATGGATCTGTGGGTAGGGATCAGTCTATTACATTATATCTATTGTAGATATAGTAATCACCAAACTGTTATTATATGTACATTGATCTGTGGGTAGGGATCAGTATATTACATTATATCTAATGTACATATAGTAATAATGATATTGTTACCAAAATTACTTTGATCTGTGGGAAGGCATCAGTATATTACATTATATCCAATGCAGATCTAGTATAAATGATACCGTTATTAAATGTACATAATCTGTGGGAAGTAATCAGTATACTGCAGCAGATCGAATGCAGATATAGTAATAACGATACTGCCATTATATGTACATTGATCGGTGGGAAGGGATCATTATATTACATTATATCTAAGGTAGATATAGTAATAATGATATTGTTATTGTATGTACATTGATCTGTGGGAAGGTATCAGTATATTACATTATATCTATTGTAGATATGGTAATAACCAAACTGTTATTATATGTACATTGATCTGTGGGTAGGGATCAGTATATTACATTATATCTAATGTACATATAGTAATAATGATATTGTTACCAAAATTACTTTGATCTGTGGGAAGGCATCAGTATATTACATTATATCCAATGTCGATATAGTATAAATGATACTGTTATTCAATGTACATTGATCTGTGGGAAGGTATCAGTATATTACATTATATCTAATGTAGATATAGTAATAAGGAAACTGCCATTATATGTACATTGATCAGTGGGAAGGGATCATTATATTACATTATATCTAATGTAGATATAGTAATAATGATATTGTTATTAAATGTATATTACGTATCTAATGTAGATATAGTAATAACGAAACTGCCATTATATGTACATTGATCGGTGGGAAGGGATCATTATATTACGTTATATCTAATGTAGATATAGTAATAATGATATTGTTAATAAATGTATATTACATATCTAATGTAGATATAGTAATAACGATACTGTTATTACATGTACATTGATCGGTGGGAAGGTATCAGTATATTTCATTATATCCAATGTAGATATAGTATAAATGGTACTGGTATTCAATGTACATTGATCTGTGGGAAGGAATCAGTATATTGCAGGAGATCTAATGAAGATATAGTAATAACGATACTGCCATTATATGTACATTAATCGGTGGGAAGGGATCATTATATTACATTATATCCAATGTAGATATAGTAATAACGATATTGTTATTAAATGTACATAGGACTGTGGGATTAAATCACTATATTACATTATACCTAATGTAGATATAGTAATAATGATATTGTCATTAAATGTACATTGGTCTGTGAGACTAAATCAGTATATTAAATTTCATCTCATGTAGATATAGTAATAATGATATTGTTATTAAATGTATATTACATACCAAATGTAGATATAGTAATAACGATACTGCCATTATATGTACATTGATCGGTGGGAAGGGATCATTATATTACATTATATCTAATGTAGATATAGTAATAATGATATTGTTATTAAATGTACATTGTTCTGTGGGATTAAATCAGTATATTAAATTTCATCTGATGTAGATATAGTAATAAGGATATTGTTATTAAATGTATATTGCATATCTAATGTAGATATAGTAATAACGATACTGTTATTATATGTATATTGATCTGTGGGAAGGTATCAGTATATTACATTATATCTAATGAGGATATAGTAATAATGATGTTGTTATTAAATGTACATTGGTCTGTGGGATTAAATCAGTATATTAAATTACATCTGATGTAGATATAGTATCAATGATACTGTTATTCAATGTACATTGATCTGTGGGAAGGAATCAGTATATTGCAGCAGATCTAATGCGGATATAGTAATGAGGATATTGCCATTATATGTACATTAATCGGTGGGATGTGATCATTATATTACATTATATCTAATGTAGATATAGTAATAATGATACTGTTATTAAATGTATATTACATATCTAATGTAGATATAGTAATAACGATACTGTTATTATATGTACATTGATCTGTGGGAAGGTATCAGTATATTACATTGTATCCAATGTAGATATAGTAATAATGATATTGTTATTAAATGTACATTGGTCTGTGGGAATAAATCAGTATATTAAATTACATCTGATGTAGATATAGTATAAATGATACTGTTACTCAATGTAAATTGATCTGTGGGAAGGAATCAGTATATTGCAGCAGATCTAATGCAGATATAGTAATAAGGATATTGCCATTATATGTACATTGATGGGTGGGAAGGGATCATTATATTACATTATATCCAATGTAGATATAGTAATAACGATATTGTTATTAAATGTACATTGTTCTGTGGGATTAAATCAGTATATTACATTATACCTAATGTAGATATAGTAATAATGATATTGTTATTAAATGTATATTACATACCAAATGTAGATATAGTAATAACGATACTGCCATTATATGTACATTGATCGGTGGGAAGGGATCATTATATTACATTATATCTAATGTAGATATAGTAATAATGATATTGTTATTAAATGTACATTGTTCTGTGGGATTAAATCAGTATATTAAATTTCATCTGATGTAGATATAGTAATAAGGATATTGTTATTAAATGTATATTACATATCTAATGTAGATATAGTAATAACGATACTGTTATTATATGTAAATCGATCTGTGGGAAGATATCAGTATATTACATTGCTCGGGATTGATGGAAATCCCGGAAGGATTGCGCCGGAAATAAATGACTCTTGCGGGATGGTGTTACAAATTTATTTGATAATGTCAAACTATAAAATTGCGATGCTGATCAGTCTTAAATTGAACGCTGATTTGACAATGATTTGGGGAATTTTGAGCGCACAAATACAAAGTTGAGTCGTCTGAGTGAATTGAACAATTGAACACAAAGCGATGAATTGTGTCGTTGAATGAACTTACAATGAAAAATTGGCGTTGAACATGACAATTTCTGAATGTTGACAATGAGCTAAGAGCGCTGTTAATTATATAAATTCAGCCGCCGCTGTGATTTATCCCGTGAACAGTGTATGGCCGACACGTGGTTACCGGCTCGTGTGAATAATGAACATGCTGTAATTGAGCAGTACCTGTCGCAATCCGGTTGCACTTCGAGTTGCTGCGGATTCCTTGGGTCAAGGTGTAAGCCTTTCTGGTGATCCTTTGCTTGAACTTCACTTGATCCTTTCGTAGAACTGGTGAGCTGATGAGCACGTGTGCCGGTTATCGATTCGTGATTTTTAATGGCGTCGTTGCGCGCGAGAGAGTCGAGAAGACCCTTGCTTACGCGTTACCTAGATGGGCGACTCCCGATCGATAAATCGATCGACCGTGAGCGCCATCATAGCTGAGCGGATTCTCAAACATTTCCGCCCGCCATCAGCAACTCGTTGATGATGATTCTGCAAGGGTGAGCTCAGCTTGATGGTGAACAGGCAGGATGACAAGCTTCGTGATCGGTCGGACAAGAGTCGTGGTTGCAGTCTTCACAGTTGCAACCCTGGTGAGCCCATCCTTACCGGGGTGAACGTCGATCACTCTTGCGAGTGGCCATTTGCTAGGTGGAAGATGCTCGTTCATGAGCAGCACCAACGAGCCTGTCCTGATGTCGTTCGATGGATGATGCCACTTTGAGATTGATTGAAGTCTCTGCAGGTAGTGTCGAGACCACTGAGACCAGAAGTGTTGTACCCTCTGCTGGATCAGTTGCCATTTCGACAATCTACCTGGTGAGACGTCGAGCAGTGATGGTTCTGGTATCGTGTTGAGCGCTGAACCGATGAGGAAGTGTCCTGGGGTGAGCGCAGAGATGTCGTCGGGATCGTCACTGAGCGGCTCCAATGGTCTTGAGTTGAGCACCGCTTCGATCTGTGTGAGGAGAGTGGAAAACTCTTCGAATGTTAGTAAGAGCTCACCAATTGTTCTCCTGAGATGGTACTTGATTGATTTCACCACAGCTTCCCATTTTCCTCACATGTGAGGAGCAGCTGGTGGGTTGAACATCCATTGAGTGCTGTCAGCTGACAGAATCGATGCGATCTGTCGGTGCTCCTGTGAACTTGACGTGAACAGGCGTTTGAGCTCTGCCTGTGCTCCAATAAAATTTGTACCACAGTCAGAGTACAACTTGTGAGCGATCCCTCTTCGTGATGAGAATCTTCTGTAGGCTGCCAGAAATCCCTCGGTTGAGTAATCGCTGACAACCTCGAGGTGAACAGCTGATGAGGAGAAACATACGAACACGCAGATCCATCCTTTGATTGTTTTCGAGCCTCTTCCCTTTGAATTTTTCATTGTGATCGGTCCTGCATAGTCGACACCGGTGTGAGCGAATGGTCGTGATGGTGTGACTCGACAGAGAGGTAGTTGACCCATCATCTGACGAGCACGAATCCCCCTCTGACGAGCACACACGACACATCTCAAAATGTGAGATTTTACAGGAGCTCTGCCACCGATGATCCAGTACCGTTGTCGAATGTATGCGAGCGTGAGCTGCGTTCCTCCGTGAAATGTTCGCTTGTGAGCATCTTCAATGATGATCTTCGACAGGTGAGCATCCCGTGGGAGGATCGCTGGATGTTTTTCATCCCTGCTGAGCGCTGTGTTTGTGAGTCTTCCTCCTACTCGTATTGTTCCCTGCGAATCGATGAAGGCGGTGAGGCGACTGAAGGGGTGAGTTGCAGGCAGGGTTGAGCCTGAGTTGAGCGTCTTGATTTCGCTGGTGAAATACAAGTGTTGAGTCGCGTGAATCCAGAAGAGCTGCGCCTTCTCCATGTCGCAGGATGGTATGATGATCACAGGGGGAGTTTCGAGCTTTCTCTTAAGCCGTGAGGCAAACCTGAAACAAAGTGCAGTCAGTCTATACAGCTTAATAAGAGATGAATATTTGTAAATGAGATCCCAATGATAACTTAGCTTTTGAGCTGAAGCAAAGAGTGAGACATTGGGTCTCACTTCGAGCTCGCTGGTTAAAGTTGAGAATTCCTTTTGCTCTGGCCAATGATCTTGATTTCGAGCCATCCATGGAGGACCCTTCCACCAAAGCTCAAATCGTTGAAGTTGATCTGTCGAAATGCCTCGGGAAGCACAGTCGGCTGGATTAGAAGTACCTGGAACATGCCTCCAATGCGCATTTGGAGTGAGTTCTTGAATCTGAATGACTCTGTTCCGAACATAATCCTTCCAACGTGATGCTTGAGATTTGATCCATATGAGCGAAACTTGAGAATCCGTCCACAGGTGCGTTGCCTTGATTTTTACCTTGAGCGTTGATTGAACATATTTTGTGAGTTTTGCCAATAGGAGTGCTGCAGACAACTCCAATCTTGGTATTGTGAGCCTCTTCAGTGGTGCAACCTTTGTCTTAGAGCAGACAAGTGACGTCATTGAGTTGTTGGACGGAGAGCTGACAGTGATATAAATCACTGCTGCCATGGCAAGTTGAGAAGCATCAGAGAATCCATGAATTTCTACAGTTGAATTGTTCCATGTGTTGAACCATCTTGGAATTGTCAGTTTGGCCAAACCTTTGAGATCTTCTCTGATGATGAACCATCGTGATACAATCTGAGACGGTAATTGGTCGTCCCAATTGATTTTGTGTAGCCAGAGTTCTTGTAATAGCATCTTTGCTCGTACTATTACCGGTGAGACGAAACCTAATGGATCAAATATCCGAGCCACTTCGGACAATACGAGGCGTTTTGAACACTTACTTGGTTGATCAGTCAAAGTTGATGAGAAGCCGAATGCGTCTGTTTGAGGCATCCATTGAATACCGAGTAATTTGGTAGTGCAGTCGTCAAATGATATGGGAGCTGACGATTGTGTGGATGACGAAACAGCCCGTAGAAGATCTGGGTGAGTCGCATGCCATTTTGCGAGTGGAAATCCGCCCGCGTTGCACAATGCAATCAGCTGTTGAGCGACCTCCACAAGTTCCGAGATTGAGTCTGCTCCTCCAAAGATATCGTCCACATATCTGCCATGTGTGAGCGAAGGCGTTGCCAGAGGGAATCGATGACCCTCATCGTGAACAAGTTGCATGAGTGCTCGTGTCGCCAGGAAGGGAGCCGCCTTTGTACCGTACGTGACAGTTGTGAGCTGGTAAGGGATGACATTGTGGTCTTCATCGATCCAAAGGATTCGCTGGAGATCCCAATCATCCTTGTGAACTGCTACCTGGCGATACATTTTTGTGATGTCTGTGGCAAAAATGTGGTAATAATGGCGAAGCCAAATTAGAACATCTGTAACATTCAAGAGCAAATTAGCACCAGTATGCATTAAATCGTTGACTGATTTGCCTGATGTCGTAGCTTTTGATCCGTTGAATACAACCCTGAGCTTCGTTGTTGAACTGTCGAGACGTAGAACTCCATGGTGAGGCAAATAATATGGTTGAAGATGAGCAGAGGTCTGAGGTGTTGAACCGTCAGAAGAGACCCTCAACCCTCCTGATGCCGAAGCATCATGTGCCAAGGTCATCTCCCCATCAGGCCCAACGTTCTCAGCCTCTCTTGATGAAGTTCGTTGATGATCTGGAGCCTTTACCATGTGTCCTAATTCTTCGTACTCTTTCATGAACTCGACGTAGAGCTGGTTGTATGTTGAATCCTTGGAGAGTCGTCGCAAAGTGCTTTGTAGACATCTTTGAGCAATCTTGTGTGAATTGCCTAAGAGCGATGCTGGTGCCTTGAGTGGAATGCGAACGATGTATCTTCCTGTGTGATCACGAGAGTGAGTCGCACAGAAATGTGATTCGCATTCTTCTTCCTCCGGTGTGCGCGTGCTTGGAACGTCCATTGGTGACTCCTCTTGAACCCAGAATTTGGTGAGCAGCTCTTGCAGATTGCTCTGATCATCTTGAGCAACTGCAAAATGTGAATAATTAGTATTTGAATGTGATTTGTTGACTGGGCCGATGACGAGCCATCCAAAAATGGAAAGTTGAGCAATTGGTGTTGTTGGTGAGCCCTTGATGATGTTTGGCTTGATGATCCTTCCGTAGAAATCCGCTCCAATGATTAAATCGACTGGTCGTGGTGTCAAGAAATCATTGTCCGCCAACCTCACTTTTCTAATGTGAGGCCAATCCGGAGTTCTCATTGAGAACGATGGCAGGATTGTCGATACGGCTGTGAGCACGTGAGCCTGGATGCAGACAGTCTGTTGTGAATGCATCGATTGGAGTATGACAGTGACCACACCCTTTGTTTCAGTTGATTTTGTTCCACCAACACCAATGATTGTGATGGATGATCTGTGTCTCCGAAGGTTGAGCTGGCTGGTTAATTCTTCGGAGATGAAAGAGAGTTCTGATCCGGAGTCGATGAGCAGACGAACGTTGTGGAGTGTTGAGTCGGTCTTGAGGCGAGCCTGAGCCGTTGCGAGGAGCGTTAAATGAGCAGTTTTATTGACGACTGCACCTGCATCTTATTCGGTGGTTTGAGCCGATGATGATGTTGTTTTTGATGAGCTGGCTGTGGACTGGTGAGTCGAGCGTCTCTGCGGTGCGGACGCAGGTGGAGGTGGCAACGGCGGGGCGCCATGCAGCATGGTGTGGTGACGTGCTGAGCACTCCTTACATTTTTGAGTCGATCTGCACGCCCTCACGCTATGTCGGCCCAGACAATTGAAACAAAGCCGGTTGAGGTCGACACAGATGGCTCGATCTTTGAGGGCCATCCTTCGGAAGTGTTCGCACGAGACGATGTAGTGTCGTTCGCCACAACAATCACATTGGTCGAACGGCGATGGTCTCTCGAAGGGATACGTGAGCTCTTGTTGAGCTGTCGCAGCAGTTAATGCTCGGGCCCCTTGAGCTGTTGATCTGGATGATCCCGGCAGCGGCTGAGTCATCGTCCTTGAGGTGGGCGTTTGAGCGACTGGCTTCGGTTGAGCAGGCTTGGCTGGAGCTGGCTTCGTGGGATCTGCAGCCAAACTTTCCAAGGTTCGCACTCGTGAGGTCACGAACTCCACGAGCCGATCAAAACTGGGGTACTCCGTGGAGGATCCCAGAGCTGACTCCCACCTCTCCTTTGTTGAGCGGTCGAGCTTACGGCACATTTGCTGCACAAGCATGCATTCGCCGAGTGAGCTGGGCTCGATTATGTTGAGCACTCCTTGCTTTGTTTCGAGGGCGGTGGAAACGAGCTGACTCAGTGATTTTGGGTCGTTTTGGTACACCGTCACCGAGGCGAGCTGGTCGAGATGAGCTTGTACCAATTGCCGCTTGTTCTCATAGCGCCCTTTGAGCTGGGCGATCGCAGCGTGCAGCGATGGGCCGGTGAGCGGGAGATTCGACACGCTTCGGAGCGGCTCTCCTTCCAGGCATCCCTTCAAGTAGTAGAACCGCTCCACATCGTCGAGGTGAGCCTTTTTTAGCACGATCGAGCTAAAGAGCTCGAAGAATGATGGCCATTGTATGTAATCGCCAGAGAATTTTGGCAGTGAGATGTCAGGAAGGCGAGATTGTTGATTCGCTGCTTGAGCGGTCCCTGCTTCGACTGGTTGATCTGGTCGTTGAGTCGCCAGTCGAGTCCTCTCTTGAGCGATGAGCGACCTGAGAGCTGAGCTGGCACGCTGCATCTGGCGGAAATAATTTTCTTCAAAGTAAGGATGGTCGAGCTGCGTAGCGGGCCACACGATCTCAAAGTGGGCGTGCTCCTTGTGGAACGCCTTCTGAGCTTCGTCGATCTGAAACTTGAAATCATCGAGCTCGTCCTTGGCGAGCTGCCCCTTACGGTCTTGAGCGTCTTTGAGCAGGCGTTGAGCTGTGTCGATCCGCTCCAGCTGTGTCCTCACTTTGATCTGCAACTCGCTGGCCAATGTGGAAACGGCTGTGTTCGCCCGTGTGGCGTGGGTGTGAGGCGATGGCGTGCGACGCGCGCTCTCTTGAGCTCCCGGCACTGGTGAGGTGCGGGCTGACGCCGTCTTTGTCGGCACCTCCAAGGACTCCTGTGAGCTGTCTTGCATCTCGCTCCACTTGTCTGTTGATTTTTGTGAGTGAGCCATCTTGAGGTGTGTTGAGCTGATCTATGTTAGATGAACTGGTCTTGTGATTCGTCTCTCTTCAGTCGGTTGAGTTGATGCTCTGAGCGCCACCTGTCGTGGCGAGAGTGTTAGTGAAATTTGAATTGCCAAGGAGAGCAAGATGGCTGACCACCGAGACCGTTACGCTCACGAGACACACAATTGAAACGCACAATGATCGACCAAATTTGCAACAAACCGAGTCCTGCAAGGGCGCAATCCGGCTCGAAGGACCAAATGTTCGGGATTGATGGAAATCCCGGAAGGATTGCGCCGGAAATAAATGACTCTTGCGGGATGGTGTTACAAATTTATTTGATAATGTCAAACTATAAAATTGCGATGCTGATCAGTCTTAAATTGAACGCCGATTTGACAATGATTTGAGGAATTTTGAGCGCACAAATACAAAGTTGAGTCGTCTGATTGAATTGAACAATTGAACACAAAGCGATGAATTGTGTCGTTGAATGAACTTACAATGAAAAATTGGCGTTGAACATGACAATTTCTGAATGTTGACAATGAGCTAAGGGCGCTGTTAATTATATAAATTCAGCCGCCGCTGTGATTTATCCCGTGAACAGTGTATGGCCGACACGTGGTTACCGGCTCGTGTGAATAATGAACATGCTGTAATTGAGCAGTACCTGTCGCAATCCGGTTGCACTTCGAGTTGCTGCGGATTCCTTGGGTCAAGGTGTAAGCCTTTCTGGTGATCCTTTGCTTGAACTTCACTTGATCCTTTCGTAGAACTGGTGAGCTGATGAGCACGTGTGCCGGTTATCGATTCGTGATTTTTAATGGCGTCGTTGCGCGCGAGAGTTGTCGAGAAGACCCTTGCTTACGCGTTACCTAGATGGTCGACTCCCGATCGATAAATCGATCGACCGTGAGCGCCATCATGGCTGAGCGGATTCTCAAACACATATGTAATGTAGATATAGTACTAACGATACTGTTATTATATGTACATTGATCTGTGGGAAGGTATCAGTATATTACATTACATTTTTGTAGATATAGTAATAACGAAACTGTTATTATATGTACATGGATCTGTGGGTAGGGATCAGTATATTAGATTATATCTAATGTAAATATAGTAATAATGATGTTGTTACCAAAATTACATTGATCTGTGGGAAGGCATCAGTATATTACATTATATCCAATGTAGATATAGTATAAATGATACTGTTATTCAATGTACATTGATCTGTGTGAAGGAATCAGTATATTGCAGGAGATCTAATGCAGATATAGTAATAACGATACTGCCATTATATGTACATTGATCGGTGGGAAGGGATCATTATATTACATTGTATCCAATGTAGATATAGTAATAATGATATTGTTATTAAGTGCACATTGGTCTGTGGGATTAAATCAGTATATTAAATTTCATCTGATGTATATATAGTAATAATGATATTGTTATTAAATGAATATTACATATCTAATGTAGATATAGTAATAACGATACTGTTATTACATGTACATTGATCTGTGGGAAGGTATCAGTGTATTACATTATATCTATTGTAGATATAGTAATAACGAAACTGTTATTATATGTACATGGATCTGTGGGTAGGGATCAGTCTATTACATTATATCTAATGTAGATATAGTAATAATGATGTTGTTACCAAGATTACATTGATCTGTGGGAAGGGATCAGTATATTACATTATATCCAATGTAGATATAGTAATAATGATACTGGTATTCAATGTACATTGATCTGTGGGAAGGAATCAGTATATTGCAGTAGATCTAATGTAGATATAGTAAGGACGATATTGTTACAATCTTGCATTGATCTGTGGAAGGTGATCAGTATATTACATTATATCTAATGAAAATATTGTAATAATGATATTGTTATTAAATGTACATTGGTCTGTGGGAATAAATCAGTATATTATATTACATCTGATGTAGATATATTAATAATGATATTGTTATTAAATGTATATTACATATCCAATGTAGATATAGTAATAACGATACTGTTATTATATGTAAATTGATCTGTGGGAAGGTATCAGTATATTACATTATATCTAATGTAGATATAGTAATAACGATACTGTTATTATATGTATATTGATCGGTGGGAAGGGATCATTATATTACATTATATCTAATGTAGATATAGTAATAATGTTATTGTTATTAAATGTACATTCGTCTGTGGGGTTAAATCAGTATGTTAAATTTCATCTGATGTAGATATAGTAATAATGATATTGTTATTAAATGTACATTGATCTGTGGGATTAAATCAGTATATTAAATTTCATCTGATGTAGATATAGTAATAATGATATTGTTATTAAATGTACATTGGTCTGTGGGATTAACTCAGTATATTAAATTTCATCTGATGTAGATATAGTAATAATGATATTGTTATTAAATGTATATTACATATCTAATGTAGATATAGTAATAACGATACCGTTATTATATGTACATTGATCTGTGGGAAGATATCAGTATATTACATTATATCTAATGTAGTTATAGTAATAACGATACTGTTATTATATGTACATTGATCTGTGGGAAGGTATCAGTATATTACATTGTATCCAATGTAGATATAGTAATAATGATATTGTTATTAAATGTATATTACATATCAAATGGAGATATAGTAATAACGATACTGTTATTATATGTACATTGATCTGTGGGAAGGTATCAGTATATTACATTGTATCCAATGTAGATATAGTAATAATGATATTGTTATTAAATGTACATTGGTCTGTGGGAATAAATCCGTATATTACATTCCATCTGATGTAGATATATTAATAATGATATTGTTATTAAATGTATATTACATATCAAATGTAGATATAGTAATAACGATACTGCCATTATATGTACATTGATCGGTGGGAAGGGATCATTATATTACATTATATCTAATGTAGATATAGTAATAATGATATTGTTATTAAATGTACATTGTTCTGTGGGATTAAATCAGTATATTAAATTTCATCGGATGTAGATATAGTAATAATGATATTGTTATTAAATGTATATTACATATCTAATGTAGATATAGTAATAACGAAACTGTTATTATATGTACATTGATCTGTGGGATTGAATCAGTATATTAAATTACATCTGTTGTAGATATAGTATAAATGATACTGTTACTCAATGTACATTGATCTGTAGGAAGGAATCAGTATATTGCAGCAGATCTAATGCAGATATAGTAATAAGGATATTGCCATTATATGTACATTGATCGGTGGGAAGGGATCATTATATTACATTATATCCAATGTAGATACAGTAATAATGATATTGTTATTAAATGTATATTACATATCTAATGTAGATATAGTAATAACGATACTGTTATTATATGTATATTGATCTGTGGGAAGGTATCAGTATATTACATTATATATAATGTAGATATAGTAATAACGATACTGTTATTATATGTACATTGATCTGTGGGAAGGTATCAGTATATTACATTGTATCCAATGTAGATATAGTAATAATGATATTGTTGTTAAATGTACATTGGTCTGTGGGAATAAATCAGTATATTACATTATATCTGATGTAGATATATTAATAATGATATTGTTATTAAATGTATATTACATATCTAATGTAGATATAGTAATAACGATACTGTTATTAGATGTAAATTGATATGTGGGAAGGTATCAGTATATTACATTATATCTATTGTAGATATAGTAATAACGAAACTGCCATTATATGTACATTGATCTGTGGGAAGGTATCAGTATATTACATTGTATCCAACGTAGATATAATAATAATGATATTGTTATTAAATGTACATTGGTCTGTGGGAATAAATCAGTATATTACATTACATCTGATGTAGATATATTAATAATGATATTGTTATTAAATGTATATTACATACCTAATGTAGATATAGTAATAACGATGCTGTTATTATATGTACATTGATCTGTGGGAAGGTATCAGTATATTACATTATATCTAATGCAGATATAGTAATAACGATACTGCCATTATATGTACATTGATCGGTGGGAAGGGATAATCATATTACATTATATCTAATGTAGATATAGTAATAATGATATTGTTATTAAATGTACATTGATCTGTGGGATTAAATCAGTATATTAAATTACATCTGACGTAGATATAGTAATAATGGTATTGTTATTAAATGTACATTGGTCTGTGGGATTAAATCAGTATATTAAATTTCATCTGATGTAGATATAGTAATAATGATATTGTTATTAAATGTACATTGTTCTGTGGGATTAAATCAGTATATTACGTTACATCTGATGTAGATATAGTAATAATGATATTGTTATTAAATGTACATTGGGCTGTGGGAATAAATCAGTATATTACATAACATCTGATGTAGATACAGTAATAATGATATTGTTATTAAAAGTATATTACATATCCAATGTAGATATAGTAATAACGAAACTGTTATTATATGTACATTTGTCTGTGGGATTAAATCAGTATATTAAATTTCATCTGATGTAGATATAGTAATAATGATATTGTTATTAAATGTACATTGTTCTCTGGGAATAAATCAGTATATTACATTACACCTGATGTAGATATAGTAATAATGATATTGTTATTAAATGTTTATTACATATCTAGGGTAGATATAGTAATAACGATATTGTTATTAAATGTACATTTGTCTGTGGGATTAAATCAGTATATTACATTACATCTGATGTAGATATAGTAATAATGATATTGTTATTCAATGTACATTCGTCTGTGGGATTAAATCAGTATATTAAATTACATCTGATGTAGATATAGTAATGATGATATTGTTATTCAATGTACATTGGTCTGTGGAATTAAATCAGTATATTAAATTACATCTGATGTAGATATAGTAATAATGATATTGTTATTAAATGTACATTGGTCTGTGGGATTAAATCAGTATATTAAATTACATCTGATGTAGATATAGTAATAATGGTATTGTTATTAAATGTACATTGGTCTGTGGGATTAAATCTGTATATTAAATTTCATCTGATTTAGATATCGTAATAATGATATTGTTATTAAATGTATATTACATATCTAATGTAGATATAGTAATAACGATCCAGTTATTATATGTACATTGATCTGTGGGAAGGTATCAGTATATTACATTATATCTAATGCAGATATAGTAATAATGATACTGCCATTATATGTACATTGATCGGTGGGAAGGGATAATCATATTACATTATATCTAATGTAGATATAGTAATAATGGTATTGTTATTAAATGTACATTGGTCTGTGGAATTAAATCAGTATATTAAATTTCATCTGATGTACATATAGTAATAATGATATTGTTATTAAATGTATATTACATATCTAATGTAGATATAGTAATAACGATACTGTTATTATATGTACGTTGATCGGTCGGAAGGGATCATTATATTACAGTATATCTAATGTAGATATGGTAATAACGAAACTGTTATTATATGTACATTGATCTGTGGGAATAAATCAGTATATAAAACGACATCTGATGTAGATATAGTAATAATGGTATTATTATTAAATGTACATTGGTCTGTGGGATTAAATCAGTATATTAAATTTCATCTGATGTAGATATAGTAATAATGATATTGTTATTACATGTATATTACATACCTAATGTAGATATAGTAATAACGATACTGTTACTATATGTACATTGATCTGTTGGAAGGTATCAGTATATTATATTGTATCTAATGTAGATATAGTAGTAATGATATTGTTATTAAATGTACATTGGTCTGTGGGATTAAATCAGTATATAAAATTTCATCTGATGTAGATACAGTAATAATGATATTGTTATTAAATATATATTACATATCTAATGTAGATATAGTAATAACAATACCGTTATTATATGTACATTAGTCTGTGGGAAGGTATCAGTATATTACATTATATCTAATGTAGATATAGTAATAACGAAACTGTTATTATATGTACATTGATCTGTGGGATTAAAGCAGTATATTAAATTACATCTGATGTAGATATAGTAATAATGGTATTGTTATTAAATGTACATTGGTCTGTAGGATTAAATCAGTATATTACATTACATCTGATGTAGATATAGTAATAATGATATTGTTATTCAATGCACATTGGTCTGTGGGATTAAATCAGTATATTAAATTACATCTGATGTAGATATAGTAATAATGCTATTGTTATTAAATGTACATTGGTATGTGGGATTAAATCAGTATATTACCTTACATCTGATGTAGATATAGTAATAATGATATTGTTATTAAATGTACATTGGTCTGTGGGAATAAATCAGTATATTACTAGGATGGACTAGGGGAAGGAACCCCGAATTAAGAAACCAAATATGGAGCAGTCCAAAAAGAATACTTCGACTACGGTGCAGGGGAGGGATACCCCAGTACCGGCGCTCAGGGGTGAGAAAGCGGGCCCCGAGGCGTCGTTATCCGACAACCGCAGCGCTATGGTGGTGGCTGACCTGGCCAACATAGTGTACAATGCAACAGGCAGCAAGGTGGCGGATCCTCCTACCCAAGAAGATATCTGGGGAAAACTGAAGGAGGTTGACGCAGTGGAAGTCGCCCAATTGACGCGAATGCGTCAAGTCCTGGATGCGATGAAGGCGGCGACAGAGAAGCAGAGAAATATCGCCAATCCCGTCAAAGAGGGCATCCCCCGCCTTGGCGAGCTGGTTGATCTGCTCTGCTTCAGTAGGATGACGCGCTGCAAAGCGCTTAGGGCGCTTGAAACTTCGGCGCCCATGTCCCCGGCGACACCACCTCCTTGTACTCCGGTCGTTGCAACGCCCTCTCAAAAGAGGGCGAGGGCAACCCTCTCCAGCCCGGAGGAAAAGGAGGAGGAAAAGAGGAGGAAAACGAGGGCCCAGGGGTCGGAGTCCTGGGCCACGGTCGTAAAGAAGAAAAAGGGAAAGGACGCCTCCGTTAGCCAGAGCGTGCCCCAAAAGGGCAAGGAGCCAAAAACCCCGTCCGCACCACAGAAGGGCGGGAACAAGAAAAAGGTGCCGGTGAAAATGCCGGCAACTAAGCCGAAGCCGACGGAAGCGCCGGATCCAGCTAAAAAGAGGAAGAAGAAGAAGAAAAGGAAGAACCGACCGCGCTCCAACAGGAGCGCGGTGGTAGTCAAGCCCGCGGAGGGTAAGAGTTACGCGGAAGTCCTCGGGGTAATCCGCACGAAAGTGCGCCCCGAGGAATCCGAGACAGTAATCCGCACCGTCCGGAAAACGAGGGAGGGAGCAATCCTCCTCGAGCTGGAACGTTGCGGAAACCAGGCCGCCCTCCAAACGGCGATCCAGGAGGCCGTAGGGCAGTCCGGGGAGACCAGGATCCTCACCAGCCGTGTTCGGCTAGAGGTCCTGGACATGGACTGCCTCGCCACTTCCGCGGAAGTGGAGGAAGCGGTGCGGCACGAACTCGGTGACGACATGAGCGGTCAGCTGAAGGTCGCCGTTTTCGCGCCAAACGCGCGTGAGATGCGGATGGCGGTCGTCGAGCTCGACGATATGCCGGGCCGAAAGCTCCTAGAAAAGGGGAAGCTGCGCGTCGGCTGGATCCGTTGCCGTCTACGGCAGCGGACGGAGGTGCAGCGCTGCTTCCGGTGCCTTGGATTCGGCCACCGGAAGCAGGAGTGCAAGGGGCCGGACCGCAGCGGCCTCTGTTGGAAGTGCGGCCAACAGGGGCACAAGGCGACCGCCTGCACCACCAAACCGCGCTGCTTCCTCTGCTCCGATGGCGCAGAGGGCGCACAGCCCCCGGAGCACGTTCCAGGCTCCGGGGCATGCAAGGCCTTTCGGGTTGCCCTGGACAAGGCGAAGGGTCGGAAAGGACCTTCTTCGTCCTCCAGGGCAACTTAAACCGGAGTAGGGTCGCGGATGATTTGCTGACGCAGTTCGTTCACGAGCACCGCACAAGCGTCGCAATCATCAGCGAACCCTACCAAACGAGAGCAGGCTGGCATGTAGACAGCTCTGGCTCCGCGGCGATTTGGGTCGTTGATCCTTCTATTAGGATCGCCAACCGCGGAGCTGGATGTTGCTACGTGTGGGTGACGACGGAGCAAGCCACATTCGTGAGCTGTTACCTCTCCCCCAACGACAGTATCCAGAGATTCAGGGACAAGCTCGAGGCCCTTGAGGACGATCTGCGCGATTTTCCCGGCAGACTTGTTGTCGCCGGGGACTTTAACGCGCGGGCCATAGAGTGGGGCATGCCGCAACCTAACACCAGAGGCAAACTGGTGTTGGAGATGGCTGCCCGACGCGGCCTTGTCGTCCTCAACGTCGGTACAACACCAACGTACCGGCGACCGGGCTTCGGGTATTCGATCCCTGATATCACGCTGGTGTCAGAGGACCTGGTCCGCAACGCCGTTGGTTGGAAGGTGATGGATGACTTCACCGGTAGTGATCATCAGTACATCACCTTCCAGCTCATCGACGCGACGCGAAAGCAGTCAGTTGCTAGCGCGCGTCGACCATCTGGCTGGAACGCGGCCAAGATGGACGGTGAAAAATTCGTCGCAACCTTGCTCGACGGCGCGCGGCACATCCCACCAGTGCCCGAGGACGCCAATGATGTCAGCGCGGTGGATGCTCTAGTGGACGCCACAATGGGGCTCATCCACCGCGCATGCGACGCGTCCATGCCTCGCAAGAGGCCTTGGAAAGGCAGGACGCAGGCGTACTGGTGGAATGACCAGATCGCCGAGCTCCGGAGGCTTTGCCATCGATCGCGCAGGTTGGCGCAACGCGCCGCTGGCCGACCCGAGGCGGCGGAAAAGGCCACGGCTTACAAAGCCGCCAAGAAGGCCTTAGGCAAAGCCATCCGGACGAGCAAGGAACGCAGCTGGAAGCAGCTCTGCGACGAAGTGGACCAGGATCCTTGGGGAAGGGCTACAGGCTCGTGATGGGCAAGTTCCGCCCACCCATCCAGGTCATGGACGAGAGGAAGGCGCGAAACGTCGTGGATGCCCTTTTTCCGACACATCCGGTCACTGTCGAGCCTCGACCGACCGATGAGGAGAAGGACATCCCGCCGTTCCGCGCCGAGGAGCTCATGCTTGCGGAACGCAGCATGAAGTCCGGTAAAGCCCCGGGCCCCGATGGCATACCGGCAGAGGCGATTAAGGCAGCTGCGCGCAACTGTCCTGGCCTCTTGCTCGGTATGTACAACGGGTGCCTGAGAGCAGGAGTCTTCCCAGCCCGGTGGAAGCTGGCACGCCTTGCCTTGATTCCCAAGGGCAAAGGCGACCCCGATTCTCCATCATTTTATCGCCCCCTGTGTATGTTAGACACAGCGGGGAAGATGATGGAGCGCTTGCTCAAGCCGCGATTGGCGGCCGCTATTGAGCAAGCCGGGGGCCTCTCCCACCGGCAGCACGGCTTCAGGAAAGGGCACTCCACGATTGATGCGATCGCCGAGGTGATCGGGGCAGTACGCCAGGCCGAAACCGCCTCTCATAAGGCTAGGCCCATAGTACTCCTCGTGACCCTCGACGTGAGGAACGCGTTTAATTCGGCTAGGTGGAGCGACATGCTCCACGCGCTCGAGCGGTCCTTCAGGGTACCTCCGTATCTCGCAACGATGATGAGAGATTACCTGAGGGACCGCAGGCTGTCGTATGTGACAGCTCAGGGCACCAGAATGAAGGACGTCACCGCCGGAGCGGCACAGGGGTCAGTGTTGGGACTTGACCTCTGGAATGTCATATACGACAGCCTGCTCCGCCTGGACATGCCCGATAACGCGTTCCTCGTCGCATTCGCCGACGACGTCGCCGCCGTCATTACGGCACGGAGTCCCGAGTTGGCCCAACTTACGCTTAACCAAGTTATGCGCAGGGTCAACGGGTGGATGGAAGAACACGGTCTCCAGTTGGCTGCTGCCAAGACGGAGATCGTGATTCTCACAAGGAAAAGAATCCCCACCTCCATCACGATGATGGTCGGGACTCAGCCTGTACAGACCAGCAGCTCTGCGAGGTACCTGGGGGTGATGCTGGACAACCGGCTCACCTTCTGGGAGCATATTCGCAGGGTCTGCGACAAGGCCGTACAGAGTACGGCGGCTCTGAGTCGTCTTATGGCGAACGTGGGAGGCCCGAAGCCGTGCAAGAGGAGACTCCTGTTGACGTCCGTCCAGGCAGCCCTGCTTTATGGGGCAGAAATCTGGGCGGACGCTCTTAGGGTAAAGAAGTACCGGACTCGGATGGCCGCGTCCAGCGCCGCGGGGCACTGCGTGTTGCGTGTTCGTACCGCACAGTGTCCGAAGACGCGGCGCTAGTTGTTGCCGGCACGATCCCGATAGATCTGCTCGCCCAAGAGCGAAAGGAGATATATCTCCAGAGTTCTGAAATCGGGCGAGCGGACGCCGCGGAGCAAGCCCGCGAGCAAACGATCGGGCGCTGGCAACAGCGTTGGGACGCTAGTCCCAAAGAACGGTGGACCCGGCCACTGATCCAGGACCTGGGCCAGTGATCGTCGCGTCGCCATGGCGAGGTGACCTTTTTCCTGACGCAATTCCTGACAGGACACGGGTACTTCCGTAAGTACCTGTTCAGGATGCGGAAGGTAGGGTCGCCTCGCTACTTGCTTTGTGGCGACGAGGAGGACGATGCGCTCCACACCTTCTTCGTCTGCGATTATTTTGCGGACGAAAGGAGAGGTGTGGAGCGCGCCATCGTCGACAGCATCACCCCGGAGAACATCGTCGGGGTGATGCTCAAAAGCCAGGAACGGTGGGACGCTGTGGCGCGGTATGTCGAGTACATACTGCGCCGCAAGCGTGAAGAGGGCTGCCTTGAGGCACTCCACTCGCGACCCGAGACGCGCCGCTAAGGCGTAAATAGCACAGCTCCGGAGCCGAAGTAATGCTAACGCGGGTCCGGCTCCGGGGGTTAACTGTGGGTATGGAGGAGGGGTTTTAGTGGGTATACCCGGAAGCAAGTACTTCCTTCCGGGGGAGCCCCACACTACTCGGGTGTGGTCGTACCATTTGGTAGCTCCCCTCCTCCTAAAAAAAAAAAAAAAAAAAAAAAGATATAGTAATAATGGTATTGTTAGTAAATGTACATTGGTCTGTGGGATGAAATCAGTATAATATACTACATCTGATGTAGATATAGTAATAATGATATTGTTATTAAATGTACATTGATCTGTGGAATTAAATCAGTATATTAAATTACATCTGATGTAGATATAGTAATAATGGTATTGTTATTAAATGTACATTGGTCTGTGGGATTAAATCAGTATATTAAATTTCATCTGATTTAGATATAGTAATAATGATATTGTTATTAAATGTATATTACATATCTAATGTAGATATAGTAATAACGATACTGTTATTATATGTACATTGATCTGTGGGAAGGTATCAGTATATTACATTATATCTAATGCAGATATAGTAATAACGATACTGCCATTATATGTACATTGATCGGTGGGAGGGGATCATTATATTACATTACATCTAATGTAGATATAGTAATAGTGATATTGTTATTAAATGTACATTGGACTGTGGGATTAAATCAGTATATTAAATTTCATCTGATGTAGATATAGTAATAATGATATTGATATTAAATGTATATTACATATCTAATGTAGATATAGTAATAACGATACTGTTATTATATGTACATTGATCTGTGGGAAGCTTTCAGTATATTACATTATATCTAATGTAGATATAGTAATAACGAAACTGTTATTATATGTACATTGATCTGTGGGAAGGGATCAGTATATTGCATTACATCTGATGTAGATATAGTAATAATGGTATTGTTATTGAATGTACATTGGCCTGTGGGATTAAATCAGTATATTAAATTTAATCTGATGTAGATATAGTAATAATGATATTGTTATTAAATGTACATTGGTCTGTGGGATTAAATCAGTATATTAAATTTCATCTGCTGTAGATATAGTAATAATGATATTGTTATTAAATGTATATTACATATCCAATGTAGATATAGTATAAATGATACTGTGATTCAGTGTACATTGATCTGTGGGAAGGAATCAGTATATTGCAGTAGATCTAATGTAGATATAGTAATAACGATACTGTTATTAAGTGGTTATTACATATCTAATGTAGATATAGTAATGACGATAATGTTACAATCTGTGCATAGATCTGTGGGAAGTGATCAGTATATTACATTATACATATAATGGCAACATCGTTATTACTATATCTACGTTAGATGTGTAATATACATTTAATAACAGTATCATTATTACTATATCTACATCAGATGTAATGTAATATACTGATTTATTCCCACAGACCAATGTACATTTAATAACAGTATCGTTATTACTATATCTACATTGGATATAATGTAATATACTGATCCCTTCCCACAGGTCAATGTAATTTTGGTAACAATATCATTATTACTATATCTACATTAGATCTACTGCAATATACTGATTCCTTCCCACAGATCAATGTACACTGAATACCAGTATCATTTATACTATATCTACATTGGATATAATGTAATATACTGCTCCCTTCCCACAGATCAATGTAATTTTGGTAACAATATCATTATTACTATATCTACATTAGATATAATGTAATATACTGATCCCTTCCCACAGATCAATGTACATATAATAACAGTTTCGTTATTACTATATCTACATTAGATACAATATAATATACTGATACCTTCCAACAGATAAATGTACAGATTGTAACATTATGGTCATTACTATATCTACATTAGATCTACTGCAATATACTGATTCCTTCCCACAGATCAATGTACATTGAACAACAGTATCATTTATACTATATCTACATTGGATATAATGAAATATACTGCTCTCTTCCCACAGATCAATGTAATTTTGGTAACAATATCATTATTACTATATCTACGTTAGATACAATGTAATATACTGATCCCTACCCACAGATCAATGTACATATAATAACAGTTTCGTTATTACCATGTCTACATTAGATATAATGTAATATACTGATCCCTTCCCACAGATCAATGTACATATAATAACAATATCATTATTACTATATCTACATCAGATGTAATGTAATATACTGATTTATTCCCACAGATCAATGTACATTTAATAACAATATCATTATTACTATATCTGCATTAGATATAATGTAATATACGGATCCCTACCCACTGATCAATGTACATATAACAATATCATTATTACTATATCAACATCAGATGTAATTTAATATACTGATTTAATCCCACAGATCAATGTACATATAATAACAGTTTCGTTATTACTATATCTACATTAGATATAATGTAATATACTGATCCCTTCCCACAGATCAATGTACATATAATAACAGTTTCGTTATTACTATGTCTACATTAGATATGTAATATACATTTAATAACAATATCATTATTACTATATGTACATCAAATGAAATTTAATATACGGATTTAATCCCACAGACCAATGTACACTTAATAACAATACCATTATTACTATATCTACATCAGATGTAATTTAATATACTGATTTAATCCCACAGATCAATGTACATAAAATAACAGTTTCGTTATTACTATATCTACATTAGATATGTAATATACATTTAATAACAATATCATTATTACTACATCTACATCAGATGAAATTTAATATACTGATTTAATCCCACAGACCAATATACAATTAATAACAATATCGTTATTACTATATCCACATCAGATGAAATTTAATATACTGATTTAGTCCCACAGATCAATTTACATATAATAACAGTTTCGTTATTACTATATCTACATTAGATATAATGTAATATACTGATCCCTTCCCACAGATCAATGTACATATAATAACAGTTTCGTTATTACTATATCTACATGAGATATGTAATATACATTTAATAACAATATCGTTATTACTATATCCACATCAGATGAAATTTAATGTACTGATTTAATCCCACAGACCAATGTACATTTAATAACAATATCATTATTACTATATCTACATCAGATGTTATGTAATATACTGATTTATTCCCACCGATCAATGTACATATAATGGCAGTATCGTTATTACTATATCTACATTAGATATGTAATATATATTTAATAACAATATTATTATTACTATATCTACATCAGATGTAATGTAATATACTGATTTAATCCCACAGACCTATGTACATTTAATAACAATATCATTATTAATATATCTACATCAGATGTAATTTAATATACTGATTTAATCCCACAGATCAATGTACATATAATAACAGTTTCGTTATTACTATATCTACATTAGATATGTAATATACATTTAATAACAATATCGTTATTACTATATCTACATCAGATGAAATTCAATATACTGATTTAATCCCACAGACCAATATACATTTAATAACAATATCAGTATTACTATATCCTCATTAGATATAATGTAATATACTGATCACTTCCCACAGATCAATGTACATTTAATAACAATATTATTATTACTATATCTACATTAGATATGTAATATATATTTAATAACAATATCATTATTACTATATCTACATCAGATGTAATGTAATATACTGATGTAATCCCACAGACCAATGTACATTTAATAACAATATCATTATTACTATATCCTCATTAGATATAATGTAATATACTGACCACTTCCCACAGATCAATGTAATTTTGGTAACAATATCATTATTACTATATCTACATTAGATATAATGTAATATACTGATCCCTTCCCACAGATCAATGTACATATAATAACAGTTTCGTTATTACTATATCTACATTAGATATGTAATATACATTTACTAACAATATCATTGTTACTATATCTACATCAGATGAAGTTTAATATACTGATTTAATTCCACAGTCCAGTGTACATTTAATAACAATACCATTATCACTATATCTACATCAGATGTAATTTAGTATACTGATTTAATCCCACAGATCAATGTACATACAATAACAGTTTCGTTATTACTATATCTACATTAGATATGTAATATACATTTAATAACAATATCATTATTACTATATGTACATCAGATGAAATTTAATATACGGATTTAATCACACAGACCAATGTACATTTAATAACAATACCATTATTACTATATCTACATCAGATGAAATTTAATATACTGATTTAATCCCACAGATCAATGTACATATAATAACGTTTTCGTTATTACTATATCTACATTAGATATAATGTAATATACTGATCCCTTCCCACAGATCAATGTACATATAATAACAGTATCGATATTACTATATCTACATTAGGTATGTAATATACATTTAATAACAATATCATTATTACTATATCTACATCAGATGAAATTTAATATACTGATTTAACCGCACAGACCAATGTACATTTAATAACAATACATTATTACTATATCTACATTAGATATATGTAATATACTGATCCCTTCCCACCGATCAATTTACATATAATGGCAGTATCGTTATTACTATATCTACATTAGATATGTAATATACATTTAATAACAATATCATTGTTACTATATCTACATCAGATGTAATTTAATATACTGATTTAATCCCACCGTCCAATTGTACATTTAATAACAATACCATTATTACTATATCTACATCAGAGGTAGTTTAACTAACTGATTTAATCCCACAGATCAATGTACATATAATAACAGTTTCGTTATTACTATATCTACATTAGATATAATGTAATATACTGATACCTTCCCACAGACCAATGTACATTTAATAACAATATTATTATTACTATATCTACATCAGATGTAATGTAATATACTGATTTAATCCCACAGATCAATGTACATATGTAACGACCCAATAATCAAACACAATATCTTTTTTATCTCATTTCTTTATTGTAACTAATTTTTATATTTCATACAAAGTATTTTATTTAATTTTTATTGTTAATATTTAGTGTATAAAATTTTTGTAATAAATATTTTCATTTTCGTCGATAACCGAGTCTGTTAAATTCATCGATAAAAGTTTAGTCGATAAGTCAGACGGTAAAACAGTTTACCGATAAATTATCGACGTCTGACCGCGCACGCGCCAGCGCAACCCCAGTAAGCATACGGTGGGGTAGTATTCTAGAGTGGGGATGCTGGACTACCACGTGATGGGAAAAACCCAGCTACCCCAAGAACTCTATGCGGAAAAAAAGTGCCGACTCAGCAAGATCTGAGTATAAATAGAGGCGTTCCGCACAGTTTCATCGCAGATCTTCTCAGGCCTCGACCTGAAGCAGACAATACTCTGAACAGTAGAGAAAAGCTTGCGCTGAACTGTTTAGGCAGCGATAGAGCGCGAGCTACAGCCATTCCTACTCTTCCACTGGTGGAGTGCAGTACCGCAGATCAGTGGACCTCCTATCCGCGGTTCGCAACGTGTTACCCAGGTGTTACGCTAAGCCTACGTTTAAGTGTAAAGAGCTAGCAAGGAGCTCCGCTCCTTGAACGGCCTGCAATTAACACAGCTCTGGTATAACCAGAAACCGATTGCGACCCATAGGAAAGGTTAACTGGATTTTAGCGGTCTAGCACAAACCTCTGGAATTTAGTTTCCATAATCATTGTTGAAAACAAACAGAGTATTGACTGTACAGGAAGACCACGCCGCATTCGCGTTAGCGCTATCGATTATTACAATTATTAATTTCTACTTACATATATTAATTACTAATTACATATTTTTAATTGTATTCCCAATCTAGGGCGAACTAATTATAATTTCTTACTGTATTCCTATTTCTAGCCGCACTTATTGTGATACTAGCGATTTTCTTTTATATTATATTTCAATTCACTTACCTTTTATTTTGAATAAACATATTTTCATTCGGTTTCTAGCACATTAGTGTTTGGATTTCACTCCTTAACCGCAAACCACACGAACCTATAATCCCTATAATACAGAATACGAGTCGCCTTCTAAGGGAACCGCTCTCCCTACAAGTCGGTGCAGTGACGTACTCACTCTGGGTCGTTACACGTAGATAGATATAAAAATTTGGTGACAGCGGTGGGATTGTTCGAGTGGTAAAGAGAAATCGTATCTCTGCGGACATTAATGGTTAGCCTAGAAACAGACAAATACAAATAAAGAGTAAAATACAAGAATAAAAAAAAAAAGAAAAAAAAATATAGTAATAATATATATAATAAATACAAATATATAATACATATACACATATATATACACTATATTAATAAACAAACATCAAGATGCCTAACGGAACCACCGATCAACCAGCCAGCGCATCAGCCAGCGGATCAGCTAACGCATCGACTGAGGGAAGCCGACCGATCAGCATTCGCGATGCAGCAGACATCGTACTAGCTTTTAACGGCCGCAACATAGCAGTCTATCAGTTTGCAAAGAGCTGTTTCAAAGCAAAGAATATAATCTCTCCGAATGCTGAGTATGGATTGGTACAATTAATCAAGAACAAATTCTACGGACAAGCAGCAAGAGTGGTACTAAACGGAGATTACGACACCATTGAGGAACTGATTGCCGTAATAAAATCACGCTTCGCACCGCTCTTTACTTCGATGCAGCTATGCGGCGACATGACAAGGATCGCACAGGGTCCAACTGAGGCAGACGTGGACTACGGCAGCCGCGTCTCAGGACTTCTGCTACAAATTAAAAGCTGCAACGAATTAGAATTTCTAGATAACATAGCAGGATACAACCGATCGTCGGAAACTAATACAATTAAAGCTTTCCTCACCGGTTTGAAACAAGAAGTATATAACCGGATGAAAAATCAGAATTTCAATAACCTCGACGAAGCAATCAGTGCAGCAATTGTAGCCGAGGCAGAAAATATAGAAAGCCAGACAAAAGCTAAGTTATCACAGGGATTCACTACGGCCGAACAATGCGACAACTGCTATGGATACGGGCATAACGCCAGTGTATGCTGCAGTCAGCGGTTCCAAAGACAATCAACGTCGAGGGCCCGCTGGCCAGCAAAACACTGCCAACACTGCCAAAGGTCCGGGCACACCTTGGAAACCTGCTGGTTTAAGGACCAACCACCAAGAGCAGGGGTCCCCGAGGACTTTGTGCAGCCAGCTCAAACTTATAGAAACCAGCCTACGTAGAGACAAGGTCAAAATTGGACACGAGCAAGACCTCCAATTTGTGAATTCTGCCAAAACATAGGCCATACAATTCAGGAATGCCGCAAAAAGGCATATCAAGAACGCAACAGAAACCAAAGACTCCAGCAAACTCCTCAAGTACAACAGGTACGTAAAAAGGCAAACTTGTACCTAAACTTAGGAGAAATATGTAAGTCTCCCAGTGTCGAACTATTAAGCGAAAGCTTCAGTGAACATAAAGCGTTATTCATGGTTGACACAGGGTCAGACATTAACATAATTAAAAACAAGCAATATCAAACAAAGTTATTATAAATACAGATATAATTTTTCAATTGAATGGGATAACCAAAAGCTCCATTTATACAACAGGATACATCAAAGTAAAAATACTAGAAACTGAATCCATATTCCACATCATCGAAGAACTACCAATAGAACAAGACGGAATTTTAGGAACAGAGTATTTCAAAAGCAGTGGAGCCAGCATCAATTACGCCAAGACTATACTAATAGTAAATAACAATATAATACCATTCAAGCAACCAGCAGTGGTAATACCATCCAGGACAAAAACCATGATACCTATAAGAGTATCAAACACTGAAATAAAAACTGGTTTTGTCCCAAAATTACAGCTTCACCCACAAATATATATGGGAAACGCTGTAGTTACGAATCGTGATGGTATAGCATTTCTATATGCGATCAATGTTGGAGCAGAAGACATCGAAATCGAAATGCCAGCAGTAGAACTGCAACAGTATGAAGAGGCACCACAGAACGAAGAAACAACCCATCAAGAACCTAAAAGAGCTCAACAGATTCTAAAAAAATTACAGACAAATCATTTAAATCAGGAAGAACTCACCAACGTAGAGGATATAGTACAAGAGCACGCCGACAGATTTTATATTGACGGAGACAGACTCCCAGCAACAAATAAAATCTACCACAGGATCATCACGACGGATGAGGTGCCTGTAAATGTTAAACAATACAGATATCCTCATGCGTTGAAAGATGAGATCAATCACCAAGTTAATGATCTCCTAGAAAAAGGAATCATTAAGCATTCATCATCACCATTCAACTTCCCCTTGTGGATAGTACCAAAAAAACAAGATTCACAAGGAAATAAATTGTGGAGATTAGTAATTGATTTCCGAAAACTAAATGAGAAAACGATCAGCGATGCCTATCCACTACCAAACATCACTGATGTCCTGGATCAAGTAGGAAGTGCAAAATACTTCTCCGTGTTTGATTTAAAATCTAGTTTTCATCAAACACCTATGCATCCGGAAGACAAGCACAAGACAGCATTTTCAACACCGTTCGGGCATTTCGAGTTCAATAGAATGCCTTTTGGTTTAAAAAATGCTGCAGCCACGTTCCAGCGCCTGATGAACAACGTCCTAGACGGACTACAAGGACTGGAACTATTCGTGTTTATCGATGACATCGTAATTTATGCAAGCTCAACAGAAATAAATAAATAAAGTTCAACAGAATGATGGCAAAGCTTAGAGAAGCAAACTTATGCTTGCAACCCGACAAATGTCAATTTCTAAAGAAAGAAGTGGCATACCTGGGTCATATAATTACAGAAGACGGTGTAAAACCTGACCCAGCAAAGGTTGAAGCGGTCCAAAAATTTCCCGTTCCGAAGACTGTCAAAAATATCAGACAGTTCCTAGGATTGTGTGGATATTATAGACGTTTCATTAAAAACTTCTCTAAAATTGCTAAACCATTATCCGACCTGACAAAAAAAGAGCAAAAATTTGAGTGGTCCAGCCAGCAACAGCAAGCTTTCGAATTCTTGAGAAACGTACTATGCGAAGAGCCAATCCTACAATATCCTGACTTCAAGAGACCATTCAATATAACCACTGATGCATCTGGAACAGCAGTGGGAGCGGTCCTAAGTCAAGGAGAAATAGGAAAAGATCAGCCGGTAGCATACGCGTCAAGAGTAATGAATAAGCCGGAAACACAATATTCCGCAACAGAAAGGGAATTACTTGCTGTAATATTTGCAGTAAACCATTTTAGACCATACATTTTCGGTAGAAAATTCTACCTGATCACAGATCACAAACCTTTAATCTGGTTAAACAGTCTCTCAGATCTTACATCGAGACTCATGAGATGGAAACTAAGATTAAGCGAATATGATTACGAGATTAAATACAAACCAGGCAGACAAAATATAAACGCTGATGCTCTACCAAGGAATCCTGTCGAAGATATAAACGCTCTGCAAATACATGCTAAAAGGCTGCATTCGTCCACGTCTGGGTCGAGAAGGAAGCGAAAGAAAAGGAAAGAGTGGCACCAGTATCCCACTCGCCCCAGACAGACAACGACCACCTCGGAATCGGGAAAACACAAAAAGAAAAAGGAGTGGCACCAGTATCCCACTCGCCCCAGGCAAACAACAACATCAGAATCTAGGGAATTTAAAAAGAAAAAAGAAGCACATCAGTATCCAACTAGACCGAGACCGACAACTACAACGGAGTCTGAAACTCATAAAAAGAAGAAAGAATGGCATCAGTATCCAAGAAGACCAAGGCCAACAACCTCGTCAAGCTCACGAGAAATTAAGAAGAGGAAAATCAGCCACAAACATTTAACACGACCACGAGATGACTCCACAGATGTCGAAGTAAGAAAAAGGTAGCGAAAGGATAAAATACGAGAAAGAAGCCCATCTCAAGAAGGAAAAGCAGCAAGGAAAAGAATAAAGGAAGATTATACAAGTTCAGACGAGTCTCAATATTACGAAACTGATGTATCTGAAGAACCACCAGAACCAAGAAAAAGAACAAACGAAAATCCAAAAATATACTCCTCTGAAGAAATCAGGAAGAGGAGAAAACCTAACGAACAACAAGTCATTGTGGAAGTACATCGACCTCCACAAGATAAAAAATACATCATCCCGCAGAAACGACTCGTAGAAAGAGAACCAGTAATAATTGGAGATGAGATAGAAGAATATAACGAAGAAGCAATCATACCTAAACACATCTTCAGAGAACCACCCAGAATTGATTCTTCCTCAGGAACAAGAGAAAAATCTCCAATAGTAAAAAGAAAGATAGAAAAAGAAACCTCAAGTGACACATTATCAGCTCCTATCACACCTATCAAAATTAAAAAAGAAAAGACTAAACAACCATCTACGATTAAACAGATTAAACCAAAAATAATTAGCAATAGATCAGTCACATTCAAAATTGAAGAAACCGAAGACCATCTATGGATGAAAAAAGGTACAACAATAGTATTCATTAACAAGGAAGGACAACCAGAAGATTTGTAATCAAGACAATTAATAGAAAATGAAAAAAGTAAAATTTCTAAACCACAAAATAACATTACAGAATATAAAACTAAAAATAAACTAATTTTTGTAATATTAATAGATTATAATGAAAATTTACCACACAAAATTAAAGCTCTTCATCACATATTAATTCAAAAAGGAATCCAGGAATGCAGCATGCCAGATAAGCAAGGGTTAAAAGCAATTCTTCAAGTAATCTTTGCAGATTCAAACATCAACATCATCATCTGCAAAAGAACAATCCAAACTCCACCTAAGGATGAAAGAAGAAATATAATTAAAGAAAATCATGAAAGCACAGTTGCAGGACATAAAGGAATCAGAAAAACTTACCTCAGGATCAGGAACAAGTACTATTGGAAAAACATGAAAAAAGAAATTACCGACTATATTAGATCATGCATTAGCTGCCAAAGAACCAAGCTAGTAAGGATGAAGAATAAGGAGCCTATGGTTATCACAGACACTCCTTCAGACGCATTCGATAAGGTGTCCCTGGACATTCTTGGACCCTTACCTATGACGCAAAAAGGATACAGTTACATCCTTACCATACAGGACAACTTAACCAAGTACTCCGTCGCAGTTCCACTTGTGTCAGCCACATCAGAGGACGTCGCAAGAGCATTCACCAACTCATTCATATGCCAGTTCGGCAGTCCTAAAGCTATCCTCACCGATCAGGGAACATGCTTCACATCCTCGCTTATCAAAAAGCTAGCTAAAATATTCCATATCCAGACGTACCGCACATCATCCTTTCATCCTCAGTCAAACGGGTCCCTGGAAAGAAGCCATCACGTTCTAATTGAGTACTTGAAACACTATATATCCAAACAAGAACACTGGGACGAATGGCTACAACAAGCAATGTTTTCATACAACACTAGCGTTCATGAGGGAACAAAATTCACACCTCAAAGAAAAGCAAGACTACCATCAAAATTTACACCTACTGACAGTTTAAATACATACCCAGATTATGTAGATAAATGATTACAAAATTTACACAAAATTAAGCAAACAGCAAAAGCAAATCTGGAACAATCAAAATATAGACAAAAATACTACTATGATAGAAAAATACGACCAATTAATTATGAAACAGGAGAAGAAGTAATGTTATTAAACCCACCAAGAAAAAGTAAACTGCAAAAAGAATATACAGGACCATACAAAGTTTTAAGAAACATAGAAAAGAATAACATAGAATTGCAGATAGGTCCCAAAAAGACTAGGATAGTTCACAAGGATCGACTAAAGAGGGCCTACCGACCAGTCTACAACTTAGATCAAAAATGAAAATCGATATACCAATCTATATAATTTTCGGAAGATGCGCATGCGCATAAACAAAATTTTAAACACGCTGCCATATTGCGCAACGAACGCTAGAAGCAAGCACACAAAAAAGACGCTGTTAAAAAAATTATTGAAAGATAGAGAAGGAAAGAAAAGACTGATAAGGAAAAGAGTAAGCATAGACAATAAGATTTAAGGTTCTTAATATATTACAGTAAAACAATAATTCTCATTTACAGTATAATGGTACAACAAATCGAAAGCGTAATAAACGCCTTGTGCGTCAAAGACCAAACAATGGCGTTTGAGTACATCATAGACTTAAAGATAGGGCGAATATGTGCTACCTGTGCACTTAATGTAAGCCCTATAAGCAAAAAAAATTGGGTCCATGAAGGAACCCATCATTTTATCCAAACACACGAGGGAATTCAACAAGCTACCTGCATCAGATGCGGCTTCCAACTGGCACATTTGCAACCAGTTATAGCTTGCACGACTTGCCTGCAAGCAATGAATACTATTGATGAAGAAACCCTAGAAGTATCCCTGGAGAGGGATATCTAATACCAGCTGGAGATCAGGAGACATTTTATTTAAATACATTAACCAATCATCCCTAATTATATTAAATTTTTCTTTTCTTTCCTCTTTTCCATATTTATATTTATGTATTTTTATATTTTATTTTATCCCATATCCACTGTAATATTCTTTAATTTAATTTTTTTTTCCTCTAAATAAATTCTTTTGTTAAATTCAACAAGAATACTTTATTCCAAAATCCTAAATCATTCATTCCAAAATCCTAAATCATTCATTCCAAAATCCTACAAACCATGTACAATTTCAATTCGTTCGGAACATTTTCAATTCGTTCGAAGTATTAATGCGCAGAATCGCAAGTCCGCCATATTGGTAAAGAAAACGATAGAAAGAGACAGAAACAAAGAGCGAGAGAGAATGATATAGAAAGCGACGCTACGAAAGCGCCGCTATATTCAATTCATAGAAAGCGAAAATGGTAAGACGCGCAGGAAGAAGAGAGCGATTAAAAAGGCTAAGAAGAGCCTTAAAACAATTTAGAGAGGTAGAATATTACTCCAAATAATTTATTTTATTTACTAATTATCTGTTTTATACAAAATTTCAAAGATGACGGTGCAAGAAGAAATTTTTATACAAGAGGAAAAAATACAACCACCGCCACCACCATCACCACCACCACCACCACGATGGAAATTAATATTAATAGATATTCCAGAATTTAACTGGAAAGTTTATAGAAATTCAGAAAAGAATGACCCAAGACGAGAACACGGGAAGGTCATAAGATATTTGGAATTTTATCATCCTCTCCAAGAAACAGTGAGGAGAAATGCTGCTGCGCCCTGTGCAATCTCAGAAGGCAAAATCGTAGTCTCTTGAGGACAAGAGACAAACGCGCGGGGGAAGTTGTAACGACCCAATAATCAAACACAATATCTTTTTATTTCATTTCTTTATTGTAACTAATTTTTATATTTCATACAAAGTATTTTATTTAATTTTTATTGTTAATATTTAGTGTATAAAATTTTTGTAATAAATATTTTCATTTTCGTCGATAACCGAGTTTGTTAAATTCATCGATAAAAGTTTAGTCGATAAGTCAGACGGTAAAACAGTTTACCGATAAATTATCGACGTCTGACCGCGCACGCGCCAGCGCAACCCCAGTAAGCATACGGTGGGGTAGTATTCTAGAGTGGGGATGCTGGACTACCACGTGATGGGAAAAACCCAGCTACCCCAAGAACTCTATGCGGAAAAAAAAGTGCCGACTCAGCAAGATCTGAGTATAAATAGAGGCGTTCCGCACAGTTTCATCGCAGATCTTCTCAGGCCTCGACCTGAAGCAGACAATACTCTGAACAGTAGAGAAAAGCTTGCGCTGAACTGTTTAGGCAGCGATAGAGCGCGAGCTACAGCTATTTCCTACTCTTCCACTGGTGGAGTGCAGTACCGCAGATCAGTGGACCTCCAATCCGCGGTTCGCAACGTGTTACCCAGGTGTTACGCTAAGCCTACGCTTAAGTGTAAAGAGCTAGCAAGGAGCGGAGCTCCTTGAACGGCCTGCAATTAACACAGCTCTGGTATAACCAGAAACCGATTGCGACCCATAGGAAAGGTTAACTGGATTTTAGCTGTCTAGCACAAACCTCTGGAATTTAGCTTCCATAATCATTGTTGAAAACAAACAGAGTATTGACTGTACAGGAAAACCACGCCGCATTCGCGTTAGCGCTATCGATTATTACAATTATTAGTTTCTACTTACATACATTAATTACTAATTACATATTTTTAATTGTATTCCCAATCTAGGGCGAACTAATTATAATTTCTTACTGTATTCCTATTTCTAGCCGCACTTATTGTGATACTAGCGATTTTCTTTTATATTATATTTCAATTCACTTACCTTTTATTTTTGAATAAACATATTTTCATTCGGTTTCTAGCACATTAGTGTTTGGATTTCACTCCTTAACCGCACACCACACGAACCTATAATCCCTATAACACAGAATACGAGTCGCCTTCTAAGGGAACCGCTCTCCCTACAAGTCGGTGCAGTGACGTACTCACTCTGGGTCGTTACACATGTAATAACAGTTTCGTTATTACTATATCTACATTAGATATAATGTAATATACTGATACCTTCCCACAGATCAATGTACATTTAATAACAATATCATTATTACTATATCTACATTAGATCTACTGCAATATACTGATTCCTTCCCACAGATCAATGTACATATAATAACAGTTTCGTTATTACTATATATACATTAGATATAATGTAATATACTGATACCTTCCCACAGATCAATGTACATGTAATAACAGTATCGTTATTACTATATCTGCATTAGATATGTAATATACATTTATTAACAATATCATTATTACTATATATACATTAGATATAATATAATATAATGATCCCTTCCCACCGATCAATGTACATATAATGGCAGTATCGTTATTACTATATCTACATTAGATATGTAATATACATTTAATAACAATATCATTATTACTACATCTACATCAAATGAAATTTAATATACTGATTTAATCCCACAGACCAATCTACATTTAATAACAATACCATTATTACTATGTCTACATCAGATGTAATTTAATATACTGATTTAATCCCACAGATCAATGTACATATAATAACAGTTTCGTTATTACTATATCTACATTAGATACGTAATAAACACTTAATAACAGTATCGTTATTGCTATATCTACATCAGATCCACTGCAATATACTGATTCCTTCTAACAGGTCAATTTACTTTGACTAACAGTATCATTTATACTATATCTACATTGGATATGTAATATTCATTTAATAACAATATCATTATTACTATATCTACATCAGATGAAATTTAATATACTGATTTAATCACACAGACCAATGTACATTTAATAACAATACCATTATTACTATATCTACATCAGATGAAATTTAATATATAGATTTAATCCCACAGACCAATGTACATTTAATAACAATATCATTATTACTATATCTACATTAGATATAATGTAATAAAATGATCCCTTCCCACCGATCAATGTACATATAATGGCAGTATCGTTATCACTATATCTGCATTAGATCTCCTGCAATATACTGATTCCTTCCCACAGATCAATGTACAGTGCATAACAGTGTCATTAATACTATATCTACATTGGATATAATGTAATATACTGATGCCTTCGCACAGATCAATGTACTTTTGGTAACAATATCATTATTACTATATCTACATTAGATATAATGTAATATACTGATCCCTACCCCCAGATCAATGTACATATAATAACAGTTTCGTTATTACCATATCTAAAATACATATAATGTAATATACTGATACCTTCCCACAGATCAATGTACATATAATAACAGTATCGTTATTACTATATCTACATTATATATGTAATATACATTTAATAACAATATCATTATTACTATATCTACATCAGATGAAATTTAATATACTGATTTAATCACACAGACCAATGTACATTTAATAACAATATCATTATTACTATATCTACATTAGATATAATGTAATAAAATGATCCCTTCCCACCGATCAATGTACATATAATGGCAGTATCGTTATTACTATATCTGCATTAGATCTCCTGCAATATACTGATTCCTTCCCACAGATCAATGTACAGTGCATAACAGTATCATTTATACTATATCTACATTGGATATAATGTAATATACTGATACCTTCCCACAGATCAATGTACAAATAATAACAGTATCGTTATTACTATATCTACATTAGATATGTAATATACATTTAATAACAATATCATTATTGCTATATCTACATCAGATGAAATGTAATATACTGATTTAATCCCACAGACCAATGTACATTTAATAACAATACCATTATTACTATATCTACATCAAATGTAATTTAATATACTGATTTAATCCCACAGATCAATGTACATATAATAACAGTTTCGTTATTACTATATCTACATTAGATATAATGTAATATAGTGATACCTTCCCACCGATCAATGTACATATAATGGCAGTTTCGTTATTACTATATCTACATTAGATATAATGTAATATACTGATACCTTCCCACAGATCAATGTACATATAATAACAGTATCGTTATTACTGTATCTACATTAGATATGTAATATACATTTAATAACAATATCATTATTACTATATCTACATCAGATGAAATGTAATATACTGATTTAATCCCACAGACCAATGTACATTTAATAACAATACCATTATTACTATAACTACATCAGATGTAATTCAATATACTGATTTAATCCCACAGATCAATGTACATATAATAACAGTTTCGTTATTACTATATCTACATTAGATATAATGTAATATACTGATACCTTCCCACCGATCAATGTACATATAATGGCAGTATCGTTATTTCTATGTCTACATTAGATATGTAATATACATTTAATAACAATATCATTATTGCTATATCTACATCAGATGAAATGTAATATACTGATTTAATCCCACAGACCAATGTACATTTAATAACAATACCATTATTACTATATCTACATCAAATGTAATTTAATATACTGATTTAATCCCACAGATCAATGTACATATAATAACAGTTTCGTTATTACTATATCTACATTAGATATAATGTAATATAGTGATACCTTCCCACCGATCAATGTACATATAATGGCAGTTTCGTTATTACTATATCTACATTAGATATAATGTAATATACTGATACCTTCCCACAGATCAATGTACATATAATAACAGTATCGTTATTACTGTATCTACATTAGATATGTAATATACATTTAATGAAAATATCATTATTACTATATCTACATCAGATGAAATGTAATATACTGATTTAATCCCACAGACCAATGTACATTTAATAACAATACCATTATTACTATAACTACATCAGATGTAATTTAATATACTGATTTAATCCCACAGATCAATGTACAAATAATAACAGTATCGTTATTACTATATCTACATTAGATATGTAATATACATTTAATAACAATATCATTATTGCTATATCTACATCAGATGAAATGTAATATACTGATTTAATCCCACAGACCAATGTACATTTAATAACAATACCATTATTACTATATCTACATCAGATGAAATTTAATATACTGATTTAATCCCACAGATCAATGTACATATAATAACAGTTTCGTTATTACTATATCTACATTACATATAATGTAATATAATGATCCCTTCCCACCGATCAATGTACATATAATGGCAGTTTCGTTATTACTATATCTACATTAGATATAATGTAATATACTGATACCTTCCCACAGATCAATGTACATATAATAACAGTATCGTTATTACTGTATCTACATTAGATATGTAATATACATTTAATAACAATATCATTATTACTATATCTACATCAGATGAAATGTAATATACTGATTTAATCCCACAGACCAATGTACATTTAATAACAATACCATTATTACTATATCTACATCAGATGTAGTTTAATATACTGATTTAATCCCACAGATCAATGTACATATAATAACAGTTTCGTTATTACTATATCTACATTAGATATAATGTAATATACTGATACCTTCCCACCGATCAATGTACATATAATGGCAGTATCGTTATTTCTATGTCTACATTAGATATGTAATATACATTTAATAACAATATCATTATTACTATATCTACATCAGATGCAATGTAGTATACTGATTTATTCCCACAGACCAATGTACATTTAATAACAATGTCATTATTACTATATCTTCATTAGATATAATGTAATATACTGATCACTTCCCACAGATCAATGCACAGATTGTATCATTATTGTCATTACTATATCTACATTAGGTACGTAATAAACACTTAATAACAGTGTCGTTACTACTATATCTACATTAGATCTACTGCAATATACTGATTCCTTCCCACAGATCAATGCACAGATTGTAACATTATCGTCATTACTATATCTACATTAGATACGTAATAAACACTTAATGACATTATCGTTATTACTATCTCTACTCTTTTAATATTATATTATTAATTAATATAATGGCATTAATGTAATTTATTTTTTGTCGCACCCTTTCCTATACTTCCTTTAATAAAATATATAGTAAAGATGAAATCAAAGTATTTTTTTTGCCACGCCCTTCCCCACGCATGGAAAACATTCCAAGATCAACAACAAATGATAAAAAATTAATTAGAAACACATTATGTAGTGGACCGAATTGTGAATCTAAACCATTCTCGAGTCAACTTGAACACACAAAAAAATTTCATCAAAATCGGTTCAGCCGTTTAGGAGGAGTTCAGTCACATACAGACATACAGAAGAAATATAAGAATATGAAGTATGATTATTGGGAAGGGATGGGCAAAATAAATTACATTAATAACGATTATATACTTTTTTATTTTCATATTACATTAATGGAGTATGGGGAAGGGTGTGGTACAGAATAAATTACACTAATAACGGTTATAGATATTTATATTTTACGTTAAATAATATATATAATATAATAAGTAAAAACAAAAAAAAATATAAATGTAGGCGGCTACCACCAGTCCGGCTATAACAGATAAAATATACATTAATACGCAGTAAAAATCTAATAAATCAAAATAAAATCGGACAGGCAACTTACATCGATTTCTTCTCCGAACAAATATCGGAGGTCGAACAGATCGACCTCCGTCCAAGTAGCCGCCCACCGCGCTTCATACTCGCGCCGCCACTCCTGCCGCTCGCGGCACTTTGCGGGTAGTCGCGCGTCATCCTCCGCCGGCGCAATTTCGAAGACTGGCATTACTATGGCTGTTAAGACGAAAACAATTAGTTAAAAATAAATAAAATTTGGGTAATTGTTGAAGATTACTTACGATAATGTTTGACAATCGCCAAGAATGCTAAGGATTCCAACCTTGGGACCGTCATCGTTGAACAGAAAATAATGAATAAAACGAACACGCTTGGGTTTATAAAGCACTGTGAAAACATCTCCCTCCAAACTCTAAGACCTGAGATAAGTAAAAACTCCAGTCTCTTTCTCTCTCTCATGAAGTTGCAAGGTTTGCATGAACTCGAAACCCTACAGGCTTATAAAGATACTTGGAAATTAATATTTTACTCGTGGAGCAAAGAATAAATTATGTTTTAGGAATAATTATTTATTTTATAATGCCCCCAAGGCAATGTTCTTGTGGATTGTGGAATTATGAATCGTTTATCATCGTAAGGACTAAGCACCTTCTTTTCTTCACATATAGAATATACATTGTGCAATTTTGAACGAATACATCTCTGTTCACGATGCACTTCTAAACGATCATACAAGAAACGTATATAATCATCGAAGGAAATAATTTTCCTAACAACGTTACTTTTGACACCCTTCACTTTTTTCGTGTCCCGTTTGCCCTCGACGCGCGAAGCATACATTTTCGACCGAAGTCCGACAAACTCAATCATTATACACCCATTATTTTCATCCTTCATTAATCCCGGTACTTTTTTATTTACTCGTGGCATACTGTAAACATTGTCTTCGGTATAGTCGCTCGTGTCAAACCGATGTATATCGCGTTTCATTACATCGTATATGTCATCACATTCCAGTTCGTATATAAGACTGTCTGTGTCTGTGTATAATATTTTACAAAGATGTTTAAATTTCGGCCAAATATAATCATGATGGAATTCGTACAAACATGTTTTTGATATATCCAGAATACACATACCAACATAAATGGGTTTTGCAAATTTAATTTCCAACTTTCGCATCTCTATTGCGACCAAATGTTCCGAAAATATTGATCTGCTATGAAAATTTGGTTTTGATATCAGGGCCTCGGCCCCGTATCTACCATCCCATTTTGTAACTAATTTAACGTCTACATGATTTCTAACGTTCTCCATAGTTTTGCCAAAGACTGCATTATTCATTAATTTAAATAAATTCTTTTCAAAATCATTTTTAGCCGCAGTTCTAAGTTGCGTGTTTAAATGAATGTATTCGCGAAGCCATGGAGATTGTTTAAATTCTAAAACGCGATGAATTACAGAAACTTTTAAACCATGATTTAAGCATTGTTGAAGATTGCGGTAATGGATGATGTAACGTTGCTTATCCTGAACTGTAGCGAGTAGTTTCTCGTGTTTGGCATTAGGAGGCTTCTCGCGTATTGGACAAAAAGGTAAATCTGCATGCTTATCGTGTAATTCTAGCGGGTATTTCAAATCGACTTCCAAAATATATCCAATGTCCGAATTTTCGGATATCGCATGAATGTTAAAAGTTTTAATTTCATTATCGTCTAACCACTTAAACTCGCCGTAAGGTAGATACTGCGACATTGCCCATCCATACAAATTATTAACGTCGAAATAAACTAAATATCGCGATGGTTCTTCGGAATTGTATGAATCCATGTATTTATTATTGGCCTTTGCGTATCGATTAGAACATTGACTTAAACCACCACGTATGCCGCGCTCTATGAAAAGTAGCATATCGATATCCGTCAATAATTCTAATTCGATACGCGTGTGCTTCAGCATTGCATCCCACGTAAAACCGGGTAAAGTATAGTAATATGCAGGATCCAATTTGTAACTTCTCAAACAGCTGCCACGAAAATTTTCAAAAATGTCGGCCAATAATAAAACGTCTGTTTTTAGATATAAATCGCTGTATTCGCCAAGTGTTTTTATATTAAAACTGTGCCAGACTTTTATCGCGTGGTCATAATCCTGCTGTGAAACGGCACAGTCGCTTAGTTGATTATAAAATTTGTCACATGTCGGCAATGTCGTCTCGCTCAGTTTCATGTAGTCGGTAACATAATCGTATGGAAAGATGCCTTTTCGTGTAAGCAAATCGAATCTTATCTCGTTCAAAAAATTAAATTGTGACCGTAAAATCGTCATATCGTCTTTCCCTAGATATGAACTCAATTTATCTAAACTTGAATTTAAAAATTTGAATGAATCTATAAATCGAAGCGAAATTTTGTAACGTTAGGTTCGTCGAAAATGAAATATATTTTTCTTTTGTAATTGGCAAGACTGATGTCGAGCCTTCGATAATCGTTACCAATTCTTTTATTACAAAATGGGCATCGTATCCCGATAAGTTATGAAACACTATTGGTATAAAACGTTTATTTTTATAATTTAAATTACACCCCTGGTGAGCAGGTCCTCGGTAACGACCAGTGAAATGGCAATGATCTCGAACTTTTGTTTCGTCGATGTCGAACGGTTTTTCGCAAATATAACAATGCATTGCATTCATATAATTTTCTCTTTCATCACCCGTCAAATTTGTCATGGGCACATTCGTATTAAATAATGGTGCAATTTTTCTTACAAGGCTCTCAAGTTCATTCACGAACCATTCAGCACAGTCAGGACCCCGATACGCGCGATACTCGCACACCGATGCGTTGTATGAACAGTGAAAATAATATCCCACACTGTATGCTTCGTGTTGCTGGTATGCATTGCAGTGTCCTTGATTGCTGTTAACCTTCTTAAGCATGCATTCGAAATCGGCGTACACGATGAATGGATGACGTTCTCGGTGACAAAAATTATCAAACTTTATTATTTTATCTTCACTCGATGGTAGAATGATTGCGCAATCGTTCATCTTCATGCAGTCCTTCGTATGTTTCAATAACTTTTCTTCCGCATAAAAGTAGTGAAGGCATCTGCATATAAACAAAGTAACTGCATTAGTACAAAAAGAACAAACGCATACACTAAAATAGATCGTAATGGCATGATACAAACCTGTCACAAATATAAGTTTTACTCTTATGTGCACTCAGCTGGTTTGAAACAAGCCGGGAAAGATTTTTAATCCATGCAAAGTGACGCACATTACGGTTGGGCGTTTCAAGCATCAGCAGGTTAACGTGACGAAATCTTTTGTTGGTGGTGAGTTGGAGCGGAGCACACCTTTTCACATTCAAGTCCCAAAAATAAACGTTTATCGAAACATCGTTTTGGCGCTCAAATTTTGGTATTTGATTAAGGGTTATTGGAAATGCGATGCCCTCCAAATTTAAAACGGTGTCATAGTTGGGATACGATGATGGTCGATTTGCATTCACATGGACTGGATATAATGCTGCAACTATCGATCTGACAAAACACGTATCATCGTCAACTGTCACATTTACTACCGCTCTTTTGTCCTTGATTGTTTTTGGTATGTCTGTGTAACAACCAGCATGCATCGGATTGCATTTATTGATATTTAACATCAAATGCAGAATTTTCGATATTGCCCAACCACTGTCCCGTTCCTGAAATTCTTCCATCAGTGTTAAAGTTGAGTTCACAACGTATTTGTCATACCAATCGTTCAAGTTTGATGTAGAAAATAATTGTTTATTTCTTACACTGAAACTTTTCACATCAGTTTTATTATTAGCGGTAAACTCCCCATACAACACCGTATTCACTTTTATGCATGAATGATTTAGGAAAACTTCCGCTAGACGTTGGAATACTATTTTTCTAGCATCTTCCAAAAAGTTTCGTGGTTCAATATGCTCGGTGTTGATTATAATTCCTGTAGTTATCCGGTTATGGAAAGCTGATTCTACATTCTCCCAGATAAGAGATGATGATGCACGTGATTCAGCATCTGTTCTCCTTTGACCTTCGCCTATTTTTACAGATCCGTGTAACTCTGCTCTTAACGATTTAAATCTCACTATGCTGGCTGTTAAACTATTTTTCAAACCAGTTGATAAGTCCTTTTCGAGTTGCAATCGCTCTATCATTAAATCAATGCATTGATTGCATTGCACCAGACATGCGTTTCGGTCGTCGTTACTACTTATGACTGCAATACGTTGTGTCAAAAGTTGTTCTATACAAGCAAGTTCGTTTAGTAATATTGCCTTTTGACCACTAGGATGATCATTGTCATGACACAATATCCTACGCAAGGCGTCGATTCTTTCTTTGTATGCTTCTATATCTCGCCATCCTTCGACTGATAAATCGTCTCCCATTTGTAATCGTTCGTCTATCAATTCGATGCACTGGTCACATTGCATCAAGCAATCACAACGCTCATCTTCAGTATTGATGTTTATCGCCCGCTGCGCCAATAATTCGGTGATGCGTTCGAGTTCTTGCAGTAACATGGCCTCCATTTCTCTTTTCCACAAACACGTTAAGTAGCCTTGCACTTCTAATTGTCAAACTACATATGACACACATTGACGAAAGTGTTTAATTGCTGTTCACTCTGCAGCGTCAACAAAAAACCGCATTTCCAAGACGTAGAAAAATTCGTTCAAGGTCATAGCAAAACCTCTACCTTCTATAGTCGCGAATTGCAGCGTCAGATTTGCTGCGCCAACAAAAAATCCCATTTTCAAGACGTAGAAAAGTGGCTGGGGCCTTGTGTCGTCTTCCGATAAGACAAAAATAGTTCAAGGTCATGGGGGGGGGGTATCATATTTTTGCTGATGGTGTCAACTTTCAGTTCAAGGTCGGGGGGGGGATATTTCTCCTGTGGGGATAGCTATGGGGTGGGGGTTGTCATAGGGTGGGTATTTCAACTGAGGGGGTGGTTAAAGGGCGGGGGTTGTCATAGGGTGGGTATTTCTGCGGAGGGGGTGGTTATGGGGTGGGTATTTCTGCTGAGGGGGTGGTTATAGGGCGGGGGTTGTCATAGGGTGGGTATTTCTGCTGAGGGGGGGTGGTTATAGGGCGGGGGTTGTCATAGGGTGGGTATTTCTGCTGAGGGGGTGGTTAGTTATTTCTGCTGAGGGCGGTGGTTATGGGGCGGGGGAGGGAGAGGGGGGGGGGGGGTATCATATTTCTGCTGACGGTGGTGTCAAATTTCAGTTCAAGGTCATAGGGTGGGGAGAGGGGTGGATGTTGTCGGGGTGGGGGGTATCATATTTCTGCTGACGGTGTGGTGTCAAATTACAAAAAATGCTGACGCCAGTGATTTAGAATCCGCATAGAACAACTACTTAGATATAGTAATAACGAAACTGTTATTATATGTACATTGATCTGTGGGAAGGTATCAGTATATTACATTATATCTAATGTAGATATAGTAATAACGAAACAGTTATTATATGTACATTGATCTATGGGATTAAATCAGTATATTAAATTACATCTGATGTAGATATAGTAATAATGATATTTTTATTAAATGTACATTGATCTGTGGGAAGGTATCAGTATATTACATTATATCTGTTGTAGATATAGTAATAACGAAACTGCTATTATATGTACATTGATCTGTGGGAAGGTATCAGTATATTACATTATATCCAATGTAGATATAGTATAAATGATACTGTTATTCAATGTACCGATTATAACATTATCGTCATTACTATAACTTCATTAGATACGTAATAAACACTTAATGACAGTATCGTTATTACTATATCTACATTAGATCTACTGCAATATACTGATTCCATCCCACAGATCAATGTACATTGAATAACAGTATCATATATACTATATCTACATTGGATATAATTTAATATACTGATCCCTTCCCACAGATCAATGTAATTTTGGTATCAATATCATTATTACTATATCTACATTAGATATAATGTAATATACTGATCCCTTCCCACAGATCAATGTAAATATAATAACAGTTTCGTTATTACTATATCTACATTAGATATAATGTAATATACTGATAGCTTCCCACCGATCAATTTACATATAATGGCAGTATCGTTATTACTATATCTACATTAGATATCAAACATACATTTAATAACAATATCATTATTACTATATCTACATCAGATGTAATGTAATATACTGATTTAATCCCACAGACCAATGTACATTTAATAACAATACCATTATTACTATATCTACATTAGAGATAATGTAATATACTGATACAATCCCACAGATCAATGTACATATAATGGCAGTATCGTTATTACTATATCTACTCTAGATATGTATATACATTTAATAACAATATCATTATTACTATATCTACATCAGATGAAATTTAATATACTGATTTAATCCCACAGACCAATGAACATTTAATAACAATATCATTATTACTATATCTATATTAGATATAATGTAATATAATGATCCCTTCCCACCGATCAATGTACATATAATGGCAGTATCGTTATTACTATATCTACGTTAGATATGTAATATACATTTAATAACAATATCATTATTACTATATCTACATCAGATGTAATGTAATATACTGATTTAATCCCACAGACCAATGTACATTTAATAACAATACCATTATTACTATATCTACATTAGAGATAATGTAATATACTGATACAATCCCACAGATCAATGTACATATAATGGCAGTATCGTTATTACTATCTCTACTCTAGATATGTAATATACATTTAATAACAATATCATTATTACTATATCTACATCACATGAAATTTAATATACTGATTTAAACGCACAGACCAATGAACATTTAATAACAATATCATTATTACTATATCTACATTAGATATAATGTAATATAATGATCCCTTCCCACCGATCAATGTACATATAATGGCAGTATCGTTATTACTATATCTACGTTAGATATGTAATATACATTTAATAACAATATCATTATTACTATATCTACATCAGATGTAATGTAGTATACTGACTTATTCCCACAGACCAATGTACATTTAATAACAATATCATTACTACTATATCTTCATTAGATATAATGTAATATACAGATCACTTCCCACAGATCAATGCACAGATTGTAACGTTATCGTCATTACTATATCTATATTAGATATGTAATAAACACTTAATGACAGTATCGTTATTACTATATCTACATTAGATCTACTGCAATATACTGATTCCTTCCCACAGATCAATGCACATTGAATAACAGTATCATTTATACTATATCTACATTGGATATAATGAAATATAATGATCCCTTCCCACAGATCAATGTAATTTTGGTAACAATATCATTATTACTATATCTACATTAGATATAATGTAATATACTGATCCCTTCCCACAGATCAATGTACATATAATAACAGTTCCGTTATTACTATACCTACAATAGATATAATGTAATATACTGATCCCTTCCCACAGATCAATGTACATATAATGGCAGTATCGTCATTACTATATCTACGTTAGGTATGTAATATACATTTAATAACAATATCATTATTACTATATCTGCATCAGATGTAATGTAATATACTGATTTAATCCCACAGACCAGTGTACATTTAATAACAATATCAAAATTACTATATCTACATTAGATATAATGTAATATAATGATCCCTTCCCACCGATCAATGTACATATAATGGCAGTATCGTCATTACTATATCTACGTTAGGTATGTAATATACATTTAATAACAATATCATTATTACTATATGTACATTACATATAATGTAATATAATGATCCCTTCCCACCGATCAATGTACATATAATGGCAGTATCGTTATTACTATATCTACATTAGATATGTAATATACATTTAATAACAATATCATTATTACTATATCTACATCAGATGTAATGTAATATACTGATTTAATCTCACAGATCAATGTACATTTTATAACAATACCATTATTACTATATCTACATCAGATGTAATTTAATACACTGATTTAATCCCACAGACCAATGTACATTTAATAACAATATCATTATTACTATATCTACATCAGATGAAATTTAATATACTGATTTAATCCCACAGACCAATGTACATTGAATAACAATATCATTATTACTATATCTACATCAGATGTAATGTAATATACTGATTTATTCCCACAGATCAATGTACATACAATAACAGTTTCGTTATTACTATATCTACATTAGATATGTAATATACATTTAATAACAATATCATTATTACTATATCTACATCAAATGTAATTTAATATACTGATTTAATCCCACAGATCAATGTACATATAATAACAGTTTCGTTATTACTACATCTACATTTGATATAATGTAATATACTGATACCTTCCCACAGATAGATGTACATATAATGGCAGTATCGTTATTACTATATCTACGTTAGATATGTAATATACATTTAATAACAATATCATTATTACCATATCTACATCAGATGTAATGTAGTATACTGATTTATTCCCACAGACCAATGTACATTTAATAACAATGTCATTATTACTATATCTTCATTAGATATAATGTAATATACTGATCACTTCCCACAGATCAATGCACAGATTGTATCATTATTGTCATTACTATATCTACATTAGATACGTAATAAACACTTAATAACAGTGTCGTTACTACTGTATCTACATTAGATCTACTGCAATATACTGATTCCTTCCCACAGATCAATGTACATTGAATACCAGTATCATTTATACTATATCTACATTGGATATAATGTAATATACTGCTCCCTTCCCACAGATCAATGTAATTTTGGTAACAATATCATTATTACTATATCTACATTAGATATAATGTAATATACTGATCCCTTCCCACAGATCAATGTACATATAATAACAGTTTCGTTATTACTATATCTACAATAGATATAATGTAATATACTGATCCCTTCCCACAGATCAATGTACATATAATGGCAGTATCGTCATTACTATATCTACGTTAGGTATGTAATATACATTTAATAACAATATCATTATTACTATATCTGCATCAGATGTAATGTAATATACTGATTAATCCCACAGACCAGTGTACATTTAATAACAATATCAAAATTACTATATCTACATTAGATATAATGTAATATAATGATCCCTTCCCACCGATCAATGTACATATAATGGCAGTATCGTTGTTACTATATCTACATTAGATATGTAATATACATTTAATAACAATATCATTATTACTATATCTACATCAGATGTAATGTAATATACTGATTTAATCTCACAGATCAATGTACATTTTATAACAATACCATTATTACTATATCTACATCAGATGTAATTTAATACACTGATTTAATCCCACAGACCAATGTACATTCAATAACAATATCATTATTACTATATCTACATCAGATGAAATTTAATATACTGATTTAATCCCACAGACCAATGTACATTGAATAACAATATCATTATTACTATATCTACATCAGATGTAATGTAATATACTGATTTATTCCCACAGATCAATGTACATACAATAACAGTTTCGTTATTACTATATCTACATTAGATATGTAATATACATTTAATAACAATATCATTATTACTACATGTACATCAGATGAAATTTAATATACGGATTTAATCCCACAGACCAATGTACATTTAATAACAATACCATTATTACTATATCTACATCAGATGCAATTTAATATACTGATTTAATCCCACAGATCAATTTACATATAATAACAGTTTCGTTATTACTATATCTACATTAGATATGTAATATACATTTAATAACAATATCATTATTACTATATCTACATCAAATGTAATTTAATATACTGATTTAATCCCACAGATCAATGTACATATAATAACAGTTTCGTTATTACTATACCTACATTAGATATAATGTAATATACTGATACCTTCCCACAGATCGATGTACATATAATTTTTTTTTTTTTGTTTTGTTGAAGGGAAACTGCGGAAAAATCTTCCGGTGTTCAAGATCCCCAGGGCGGACCACGTGCCTCGGGGTATGTGGGATTCCTACCCACTAAAAAACTGCAAACCCTTTATGCGACTTTAGTCCCCCCCGGAACTGTTTATCACATTACTTCGGGGGGGAGTCGCCTGTTGCGCGTGTTTCCGCGCGCTGCTCTTCGAATGCCCTCACAACAGAAAGTGGCCCGTGAGGAGCTACTTCAACTTGTCGGTTTCATTCCCTAGACTGTATTTAGGGGATTCCACCGACTCTCCTCCTTCTTCTTCTGCTGGAGTAACCGTCGCACATAATTGGCGACGGCGCTCCAGGTCTGCAATGTCTGCAGCATCACCCCCACGATGTTGTCGGGGGTGATGGGGCCAACCTCCTGCTGGAGGGCATTTCTCCCGGCCGCCCAGCGTCCGCATCGGAAGAGGGTGTGCTCGGCACTGTCCCCTGCATCCTGGCAGCCATAACCGCACACTGGCGAGGTGGCCTTACCCATCCTGAACAGGTACGCACGGAAGTACCCGTGCCCGCTCAGGAATTGGGTAAGGTAGTAGTCCACCTCGCCGTGTTTCCTATTGAGCCAGGGGGCGAGGCTTGGAATTAGTCTAGCCGTCCTGCGCCCCCTTGCCTCTTCCATCCAACGCTGCTGCCAGCGATGCAGGGTGGCCTCTCGACCCACCTTCTTGCGCTCGTGGGCAAGCAGGTCTAAGGGCAGCATTCCAGCTATCACCAACACAGCTGGCTCCGCGACAGTTCTGTAGGAACTAGCCACCCGGAGCGCGCACCTCCTTTGAACCGCCGCTAGTCTGCGGCGGTACTTTTCGAAGCGGGGGGCTCCAGCCCAGATCTCCGCGCCGTACAGGAGTACGGATTCTACGGAGGTAATGAGCAGCCTCCGCTTCGCCGGCCTTGGGCCTCCGATGTTCGCCATGAGGCGGGCGAGGGACGAGGCGGTTGCCGCCGCCCTGTCGGCCGCCTGCCGTATCTGTGCCCAGAAGGTCCGCTTGCTGTCAAGCAGGACCCCCAGGTAACTAACGGCGGCCTTGGCGATGATGGTGTGGATCCCCACTTTAAAAGGTATCTCTGTGGGGATCCTTCGCCTTGACAGGACGACGAGCTCGGTCTTCTCCGTAGCTAAACGAAGACCCGCGTCATTCATCCACCTCTCGATCCGCCTCATGACCTGATTAAGGCCAAACTGCGCGCACTCCGTGTCGCGGGCGACAATAACTACCGCTATGTCGTCCGCGTAGCCCACCAGGAACGCCTCGCTAGGGAAGTCGATCCGTAGGATGGCGTCGTAGAACGCGTTCCAGAGGTCCGGTCCTAAGATGGACCCCTGGGCCACTCCTGCAGAGACTTTTCTCCTCCGTCTCCCCTCGACCGTGTCGTAGACCAAGACACGGTCAGAGAAGTAATCCTCCATAATACGAAAGAGATAGTCTGGCACCTGGAAGGTGTTCCTCAAGGCCGCGAGTATCCCCGCCCAACTCACTGAGTTGAAGGCGTTC
>NW_025791290.1:0-33549 GCF_907164935.1 Osmia bicornis bicornis
TTTATTTCATTTCTTTATTGTAACTAATTTTTTATATTTCATACAAGTATTTTATTTAATTTTTATTGTTAATATTTAGTGTATAAAATTTTTGTATAAATATTTTCATTTCGTCGTAACCGAGTCTGTTAATTCATCAATAAAAGTTTAGTCGATAAGTCAGACGGTAAAACAGTTTACCGATAAATTATCGACGTCTGACCGCGCACGCGCCAGCGCAACCCCAGTAAGCATACGTGGGGTAGTATTCTAGAGTGGGATGCTGGACTACCACGGATGGGAAAAACCAGCTACCCAAGAACTCTATGCGGAAAAAAAGTGCCGACTCAGCAAGATCTGAGTATAAATAGAGGCGTTCCGCACAGTTTCATCGCAGATCTTCTCAGGCCTCGACCTGAAGCAGACAATACTCTGAACAGTAGAGAAAAAGCTTGCGCTGAACTGTTTAGGCAGCGATAGAGCGCGAGCTACAGCTATTTCCTACTCTTCCACTGGTGGAGTGCAGTACCGCAGATCAGTGGACCTCCTATCCGCGGTTCGCAACGTGTTACCCAGGTGTTACGCTAAGCCTACGTTTAAGTGTAAAGAGCTAGCAAGGAGCGGAGCTCCTTGAACGGCCTGCAATTAACACAGCTCTGGTATAACCAGAAACCGATTGCGACCCATAGGAAAGGTTAACTGGATTTAGCTGTCTAGCACAAACCTCTGGAATTTAGCTTCCATAATCATTGTTGAAAACAAACAGAGTATTGACTGTACAGGAAAACCACGCCGCATTCGCGTTAGCGCTATCGATTATTACAATTATTAATTTCTACTTACATATATTAATTACTAATTACATATTTTTTTCAATTGTATTCCCAATCTAGGGCGAACTAATTATAATTTCTTACTGTATTCCTATTTCTAGCCGCACTTATTGTGATACTAGCAACTTTGTATTATATTTCAATATTCACTTACCTTTCATTCTTGAATAAACATATTTTCATTCAGTTTCTAGCACATTAGTGTTTGGATTTCACTCCTTAACCTGCACACCACACGAACCTATAATCCCTATAAACAGAATACGAGTCGCCTTCTAAGGGAACCGCTCTCCCTACAAGTCGGTGCGTGACGTACTCACTCTGGGTCGTTACACATGTAATAACAGTTTCGTTATTACTATATCTAACATTAGATATAATGTAATATACTGATACCTTCCCACAGATCGATGTACATATAATACAGTATCGTTATTACTATATCTACATTAGATATGTACATATACATTTAATAACAATAGCATTATTACTATATCCACATCAGATGTTATGTATGTACTGATTTAATCCCACAGACCAATGTACATTTATTACAATAGCATTATTACTATATCTACATTGGATATAATGTAAATAATGATCCCTTCCCACGATCAATGTACATATAATGGCAGTATCGTTAGTACTATATTCCTACGTTAGATATGTAATATACATTTAATAACAATATCATTATTAATATATCTACATCAGATGTAATGTATATACTGATTTATTCCCACAGACCAATGTACATTTAATAACAATGTCATTATTACATATCTTCATTAGATATAATGTAATATACTGATCACTTCCCACAGATCAATGCACAGATTGTAACGTTATCGTTATTACTATATCTACATTAGATACGTAATAAACAATTAATAACAGTGTCGTTACTACTGTATCTACATTAGATCTACTGCAATATACTGATTCCTTCCCACAGATCAATGTACATTGAATACCAGTATCATTTATACTATATCCACATTGGATATAATGTAATATACTGCTCCCTTCCCACAGATCAATGTAATTTTGGTAACAATATCATTATTACTATATCTACATTAGATATAATGTAATATACTGATCCCTTCCCACAGATCAATGTACATATAATAACAATACCATTATTACTATATCTACATTAGATATAATGTAATATACTGATCCCTTCCCACAGATCAATGCACATATAATAACAGTATCGTCATTACTATATCTACATTAGATATGTAATATACATTTAATAGCAATATCGTTATTACTATATCTCCATTTGATATGTAATATACATTTAATAACAATATCATTATTGATATATCTACATCAGATGTAATGTAATATACTGATATAATCCCACAGACCAATGTACATTTAATAACAATAGCATTATTACTGTATCTACATTAGATATAATTGATATAATGATCCCTTCCCACTGATCAATGTACATAAATGGCAGTATCGTTATTACTATATCTCCATTTGATATGTAATATACATTTAATAACAATATCATTATTACTATATCTACATTCGATACAATGTAATATACTGATCCCTTCCCACAGATCAATGTACATATAATGGCAGTATCGTTATTACTATATCTCCATTTGATATGTAATATACATTTAATAACAATATCATTATTAATATATCTACATCAGATGTAATGTAATATACTGATATAATCCCACAGACCAATGTACATTTAATAACAATAGCATTATTACTGTATCTACATTAGATATAATGTAATATAATGATACCTTCCCACTGATCAATGTACATATAATGGCAGTATCGTTATTACTATATCTCCATTTGATATGTAATATACATTTAATAACAATATCATTATTACTATATCTACATTGGATACAATGTAATATACTGATACCTTCCCACAGATCAATGTACAAATAATAACAGTATCGTTATTATTATATCTACATTAGATATAATGTAATATACTGATACCTTCCCACAGATCAATATACATATAATAACAGTATCGTTATTACTATATATACATTAGATATAATGTAATATACTGATACCTTCCCACACATCAATATACATATAATAACATTATCGTTGTTACTATATCAACATTAGATATGTAATATACATTTAATAACAATATCATTATTACTATATCTACATCAGATGAAATTTTATATACTGATTCAATCCCACAGACCAATGTACATTTAATAACAATATCATTATTAATATATCTACATCAGATGAAATTTAATATACTGATTTAATCCCACAGACCAATGTACATTCAATAACAATATCATTATTACTATATCTACATGGGATACAATGTAATATACTGATACCTTCCCACAGATCAATGTAGATATAATAACAGTATCGTTATTACTATATCTACATTAGATATAATGTAATATACTGATACCTTCCCACAGATCAATATACATAGACTAACAGTATCGTTATTACTATATCTACATTAGATACGTAATATACATTTAATAACAATATCATTATTACTATATCTACATCAGATGAAATTTAATATACTAATTTAATCCCACAGACCAATGTACATTTAATAACAATATCATTATTACTATATCTACATTGGATACAATGTAATATACATTTAATAACAATATCATTATTACTATATCTACATTGGATATAATGTAATATAATGATCCCTTCCCACCGATCAATGTACATATAATGGCAGTATCGTTATTACTATATCTGCATTAGATCTCCTGCAATATACTTATCCCTTCCCACAGATCAATGTACATTGAATAACAGTATCATTGATACTACATCTACATTGGATATAATGTAATATAATGATGCCTTCCCACAGATCAATGTAATTTTGGTAAAAATATCATTATTACTATATCTACATTAGATATAATGTAATATACTGATCTCTACCCACAGATCAATGTACATATAATAACAGCTTCGTTATTACTATATCTACAATAGATATAATGTAACATACTGATACCTTTCCACAGATCAATGTACATATAATAACAGTTTCGTTATTACTATATCTACAATAGATATAATGTAATATACTGATACTTTCCCACAGATCAATGTACATATAATAACAGTAACGTTATTACCATAACGACATTAGATATGTAATATACATTTAATAACAATATCATTATTACTATATCTACATCAGATGAAATGTAATACACTGATTTAATCCCACAGACCAATGTACATTTAACAACAATACCATTATTACTATATCTACATCAGATGTAATTTAATATACTGATTTAATCCCATAGATCAATGTACATATAATAACAGTTTCGTTATTACTATATCTACATTAGATATGTATATACATTTAATAACAATATCATTATTACTATATCTACATCAGATGAATGTAATACACTGATTTAATCCCACAGACCAATGTACATTTAACAACAATACCATTATTACTATATCTATATCAGATGTAATTTAATATACTGATTTAATCCCACAGATCACTGTACATATAATAACAGTTTCGTTATTACTATATCTACATTAGATATAATGTAATATACTGATATCTTCCCACAGATCGATGTACATATAATAACAGTATCGTTATTACTACATCTACATTAGATATGTAATATACATTTAATAACAATATCATTATTACTATATCTACATTAGATATAATGTGATATACTGCTCCCTTCCCACAGATCAATGTAATTTTGGTAACAATATCATTATTACTATATCTACATTAGATATAATGTAATATACTGATCCCTTCCCACAGATCAATGTACATATAATAACAGTTTCGTTATTACTACATCTACATTAGATATGTAATATACATTGAATACAATATCATTATTACTATATCTAAATCAGATGAAATTTAATATACTGATTTAATCCCACAGACCAATGTATATTGAATAACAATATCATTATTAACATATCTACATCAGATGTAATGTAATATACTGATTTATTCCCACAGACCAATGTACATTTAATAACAATATCATTATTACTATATCTTCATTAGATATAATGTAATATACTGATCACTTCCCACAGAACAATGCAGAGATTGTAACATTATCGTCAATACTATATCTACATTAGATACGTAATATACACTTAATGACAGTATCGTTATTACTTTATCTACATTAGACCTACGGCAATATACTGATTCCTTCCCACAGATCAATGTACATATGATAACAGTGTCGTTATTACTATATCTACATTGGATATAATGTAATATACTGATACCTTCCCACAGATCAATGTACATATGATAACAGTATTGTTATTACTATATCTACATTAGATATGTAAGATACATTTAATAACAATATCATTATTACTATATCTACATTAGATATGTAAGATACATTTAATAACAATATCATTATTACTATATCTACATCAGATGTAATGTAATATACTGATTTAATCCCACAGACCAATGTACAGTTAATAACAATACCATTATTACTATATCTACATCAGATGTAATTTAATATACTGATTTAATCACACAGATCAATGTACATTTAATAACAATACCATTATTACTATATCTACATCAGATGTAATGCAATATACTGATCCCTTCCCACAGATCAATGTACATATAATAACAGTTTCGTTATTACTATATCTACATTAGATATAATGTAATATACTGATACAGTCCCACAGATCAATGTACATATAATAACAGTATCGTTATTACTATATCTACGTTAGATATGTAATATACATTTAATATCAATATCATTATTACTATATCTACATCAGATGTAATGTAATATACTGATTTAATCACACAGACCAATGTACATTTAATAACAATATCATTATTACTATATCCTCATTAGATATAATGTAATATACTGATCACTTCCCACAGATCAATGTAATTTTGGTACAATATCATTATTACTATATCTACATTAGATATAATGTAATATACTGATACCTTCCCACAGACCAATGTACATATAATAACAGTTTCGTTGTTACTATATCTACATTAGATATGTAATATACATTTAATAACAATATCATTATTACTATATGTACATCAGATGAAATTTAATATACGGATTTAATCCTACAGACCAATGTACATTTAATAACAATACCATTATTACTATATCTACATCAGATGTAATTTAATATACCGATTTAATCCCGCAGACCAATGTACATATAATAACAGTATCGTTATTACTATATCTACATTAGATATGTAATATACATTTAATAACAATATCATTATTAGTATATCTACATCAGATGTAACGTAATATACTGATTTAATCCCACAGACCAATGTACATTTAATAACAATACCATTATTACTATATCTACATCAGATGTAATGCAATATACTGATCCCTTCCCACAGATCAATGTACATATAATAACAGTTTCGTTATTACTATATCTACATTAGATATGTAATATACTGAAAGCTTCCCACAGATCAATGTACATATAATAACAGTATCGTTATTACTATATCTACGTTAGATATGTAATATACATTTAATATCAATATCATTATTACTATATCTACATCAGATGTAATGTAATATACTGATTTAATCACACAGACCAATGTACATTTAATAACACTATCATTATTGCTATATCCTCATTAGATATAATGTAGTATACTGATCACTTCCCACAGATCAATGTAATTTTGGTAACAATATCATTATTACTATATCTACATTAGATATAATGTAATATACTGATCCCGTCCCACAGACCAATGTACATATAATAACAGTTTCGTTATTACTATATATACATTAGATATGTAATATACATTTAATAACAATATCATTATTACTATATGTACATCAGATGAAATTTAATATACGGATTTAATCCTACAGACCAATGTACATTTAATAACAATATCATTATTACTATATCTACATCAGATGTAATTTAATATACTGATTTAATCCCACAGATCAATGTACATATAATAACAGTATCGTTATTACTATATCTACATTAGATATGTAATATACATTTAATAACAATATCATTATTAATATATCTACATCAGATGTTATGTAATGTACTGATTTAATCCCACAGACCAATGTACATTTAATAACAATATCATTGTTACTATATCTTCTTTAGATATAATGTAATATACTGATCACTTCCCACATATCTATGCACAGATTGTAACATTATCGTCATTACTATATCTACATTAGATATGTAATAAACACTTAATAACAGTATCGTTATTACTATATCTACATTAGATCTACTGCAATATACTGATTCCTTCCCACAGATCAATGTACATTGAATAACAGTATCATTTATACTATATCTACATTGGATATGTAATATTCATTTAATAACAATATCATTATTACTATATCTACATCAGGTGAAACTTAATATACTGATTTAATCACACAGAGCAATGTACATTAAATAACAATACCATTTTAACTATATCTACATTAGATGAAATTTAATATACTGATTTAATCACACAGACCAATGTACATTTAATAACAATATCATTATTACTATATCTACATTAGATGTAATGTAATATAATGATCCATTCCCACCGATCAATTTACATATAATGGCAGTATCATTATTACTATATCTACATTAGATATGTAAGATACATTTAATAACAATATCATTATTACTATATCTACATAAGATGTAATGTAATATACTGATTTAATCCCACAGATCAATGTACATTTAATAACAATACCATTATTACTATATCTACATCAGATGTAATTTAATACACTGATTTAATCCCACAGATCAATGTACATTTAATAACAATATCATTATTACCATATCTACATCAGATGAAATTTAATATACTGATTTAATCCCACAGACCAATGTACATTGAATAACAATATCATTATTACTATATCTACATCAGATGTAATGTAATATACTGATTTATTCCCACACATCAATGTACATACAATAACAGTTTCGTTATTACTATATCTACATTAGATATGTAATATACATTTAATAACAATATCATTATTACTATATCTACATCAGATGAAATTTAATATACTGATTTAGTCCCACAGACCAATGTACATTTAATAACAATACCATTATTACTATATCTACATCAGATGTAATTTAATATACTGATTTAATCCCACTGATCAATGTACATATAATAACAGTTTCGTTATTACTATATCTACATTAGATATAATGTAATATACTGATACCTTCCCACAGATCGATGTACATTTAATAACAGTATCGTTATTACTATATCTACATTAGATATGTAATATACATTTAATAACAATATCATTATTACTATATCTACATCAGATGTTATGTAATATACTGATTTAATCCCACAGACCAATGTACATTTAATTACAATATCATTATTACTATATCTACATTAGATATAATGTAATATAATGATCCCTTCCCACCGATCAATGTACATATAATGGCAGTATCGTTATTAATATATCTACATTTAATATGTAATATATGTTTCGTCCGACGCGGAATACAATGCACGATGGTTCTCGAAGGTTGGTTTATGACATGAACGTGCAAAACAAATTCTGGTAGAGATTAACTTTTCCACATTTTTATTAAATTTTACAACCGACAATTTCACTTTCGCGCGACAGTAAACTTTATTTTCTCGAACCTCTTTAATCCTAATACAATAGCTCCGAATTTTGCGCCTCGCCGTCCCAACAGCTCGAAGACATGTCATAAACCTGGAGACCTGAAGAGTCGGTCAGTAACACGTGCATAACGGCATCTGCTAAACAAAGGTCGACTTGAAGGAAACCATGTCACTCCGTCAAACCTTCGAGAACCGCCTCCTTCCACAAGACAACCCACACCCTCTCTCCAAGAGGGGTGGCCAAAGGGCGTACACGCGAGTCCACAATTTTTAGAAAGGGACGTTGATTGGAAAAGGCAAAAAAATCAGCAACGCCTTGGACAGCACTACGAGGTGCCATGGCAAACATCGGACGGTATGCTCGACACTTCTCTTTCGAACGTTGCATCGTGGAGAACACAAAACTTATTTAGTTTCGAAGTACAACTAGCATACGAAATCGGCCACAGAATAATCGTCATTCACGTCTAGCAGTCGAGACGTGAATTAGATTTCTTTCTATTGAACATCGTTCGGTTCAGGTGTAGTGGCATACGAAATCGGCCAAATTCAATACCTACACATTTATCGACAACAAAAAAAGAACAATCGACCACAGTGTCCAAGATTAACTTGGCGGGCACGTGTTGTGTAGCGTCGCGTACCACAAGGTTTAGTTGGGCCTTACAACCCCAACAAGGAAACAATCCGCGCGGCGATACGCAACACAAGTTTCTACGCGTTCGAAGAAACATTTTGGTCCTTCGAGCCGGATACACGGTCTGTGGAAGTGCAGTGCGCATACAGGATACGCGATCTGTCAACGTGCAGTGTACATACAACTTTATTAGTGGAATATTAGCATCACATTATAACACCGGAGTTAATCTGTCAACCATCCAATCTACCACCCGCGCTGGGGGATTCCAATCGGGAGCGAAGCGACTACAAACCGGTGCCCGCAGACGCCTCGTCAACAAGATCGTGCAGTCCGGAGACGATTTTCACAACCGAAATCCAGTTAAGGTAGGCTCGTCATTGATTTGCCAATCGGGTTTTATCCATTCTTAATTTCCTCGTCCGAAACCTTTTCGTTTTCCTAAAAATGCCGAACACAAACATGTCGACCGCCAACGAGAACGAGTTGCGCATCCAGGCGTTAAAATCGAAACGGCGAACATTCAAAGCACAAACTACGATGTTATCGAACTTCGTCAATTCGTATCAAGACTCCGCAAGCGAACGAGTCAAACTACGCAATCGAATCGATCGCCTACACAAACAATTCGAAACGTTCGAAACAATTCAAGATGAATTGGCCCTTCTCGAAAACGTCGAAGACGCGGAACGCGAGCGCGAGACAACCACCGAATCATTCGACAACGCGATAGCCCTCGCGACCGTCTTACTCGAGGGTTTGAATCAGCCCAGATACCGGCCCAACACACCGGCTGGAACCTTTGACGGCACAATCTCACCCGCACCGACCACATCATCCTTCGCGCTACCGGTTCAGCTTCCAAAAATCGACCTTCCGAAATTCGACGGACGCCTCGAAAAATGGATTACGTTCAAAGACGCGTTTCAAGCCATGATCCATTCGCAAACAGGGTTGAACAATGTTCAAAAATTGCAATACCTTCGTTTATCACTAACCGGACGAGCGGAATCTGCCATTGACGCGTTTACAGTAAGCGAAGAAAATTACGAAGCCGCTTGGAACCAATTAAACGACATTTATGACAACAAACGCGTGCTCGTTCTTCGTCATGCATCTCTGCTACGCGACACTCCACCGATGACCAACGACTCTCCGGAAGCCATACGCGACTTTGTCAACCACGTCCAACTACACATTCGATCCCTCCAAGCTCTCGGTCGGACTTGGGAGGACATGGCAAGCGACTTCATCACGAGCATGATGATTTCAAAAATGTCCACCGAAACGCGGAGGTCATGGGAACGCACACTCACAGACACTGAGGTTCCCAAAGCTTTAGACATTCTGAAACATTTACGCATCGCGTCGCATCAATCAAGGGAAACGGAAACATCGAGGAATTCGCAACGTACGGAATATGCGCGCGAACCCGCGAAATACCCCTTACAACGATCTCCGCGATCAATTCAAAGACCACTACCACCTTCGAGACACCAACCGTCACCGTCGCGATGGTCACCTCCGCCCGCGAAGAAATTCAAACAGGCATACGTGACATCCACCGCGTCAAATTGCAAGGTGTGCAATGCCGGGCCGCACGCTGCATATCAATGTCCGAAATTTCTGAACATGGCGGTCGAAGAACGAATACAAGCAGCGAAGGGAGCAAACCTCTGCGTAAATTGTCTCCAAACGGACCACGCGACGGAAGATTGTCGATCTGGGGGGTGTCGGGTTTGTCACGACCGACATAACACAAAACTCCATCGCGATGCTCCGCCGCGAGAAGAAGGAAGGAAATCTTGACTAACACCCTCAAACGCTAGCCAACCAACCTCACGACGACAAAGCATTTCCATGGTTTCAAATGGGCAAACGAACGGCTTAATGGCAACCGCGATCATTCAGGTGTTTGACAATGACCGACGATCGATTCATTGTCGCACCTTAATTGATACCTGCTCCAACGCCAACTTCATGACCGAAACGCTTGCAAGGAACCTGCGGCTGCCGTCGACACAGGCATCCGTGGGAATCCAAAGCCTCAACCACTCAAACACGACCGCCAATAAACTCGTCACCGCGACCATAAAATCCCGACTAACGAATTACCAACGAACGCTGGCATTTCTTGTAATTTCACAAATCTCAGAATTTATACCGGATACTCAAATCGATCGATCAAGGCTACAAATACCGGCAAACGTGAAATTAGCCGATCCACATTTCCAACAACCGGGCAGAATCGACATGCTAATCGGAGCTGGACCAGCCTTATCGTGTCTTAGCGTCGGACAACACGATTTGTCTAATCGAAGCGGTCACGATTTGATCCTGCAAAAAACGCAGTTCGGTTGGATCATTGGGGGGAATATCTCAAATGTCACCTCACACCAAACGCGGAAGGCCTTTATCACGAATTTGGATTTCAACCTCGAACGATTTTGGGAAGTAGAAGAAGGCCCCCACACACAGCATCTCTCATCCGAAGAGCGCGAATGCGAAATTCATTTTAAGGAAAATTTTCGGCGCGACAATTCTGGGCGATACATTGTCGCGTTACCGTTCAACGAAAAGCGGAATCAGCTCGGGGAATCTCGGTCGAGCGCTCTGAATCGTTTCCTTTCACTCGAACGAAAACTAAATCGCAATCTAGAATTAAAGGAACAATACACTGCGGTCATGAATGAATATCTCGCGCTCGGGCATATGACGCAGGTAGAAAATGCCGACACACCCGGCTTCTACCTACCACACCACGCGGTCATAAAACCCTCCAGCACGACCACGAAACTCCGCGTAGTTTTCGACGGATCAGCCAAAACAAGCAACGGATTGTCATTGAACGACGCGTTAATGGTAGGCCCTACCATTCAAGACGACCTATTCTCCTTACTCCTACGCTTCAGAATGCATGCATTCGTTATCACCGGAGACATCGAAAAAATGTACCGCCAATTCCTCGTACGAGCGGAGGACCGCGCGTACCAACGCATCTTGTGGAGAGACGACCGCGGCAATCTGAAAACGTTCGAATTAAATGTAATCACGTTCGGACTCTCGTCGGCCCCATATTTAGCGATAAGGTGCCTTCATCAGCTCGCAGATGATGAACAAGACAAATTCCCAAACGCAACAGCAATTGTTAAGCGAGATTTATACGTCGACGATCTCCTCACCGGTGCCGACACCTTAGAAGAAGTTCGGCACATTCAAAACCAAATAGGCAAACTGCTCAGAAAGGGAGGACTTAACATCCGACAGTGGGCATCCAACGAACCAAACCTTCTCGCAGGAATTGATGCGGATCAAATTCATCCAAAAATCTTTGGAGATACTGCGATAATGAAAACATTAGGTTTGTCCTGGGACGCGCGAAATGATACCATTCGATACACCGTCGAGCTTCCGGCCACAAACAAGGTCAGCAAGCGAACCATCTTATCGACCATTGCCAAAATCTTCGATCCATTAGGCACACTTGGACCCGTTACGATCACCGCCAAGCTCTTGATGCAACGTCTTTGGCAATTAAAGGTCAACTGGGATGAATCGCTTCCCGCCAACATCCATACCGAATGGACTACATATGCCACCGAACTACAAACACTCAACAACGTTGAATTCAGTCGTCACGCAGCATTGAGAGAATCTCAACGAATGGAGATTCACGGATTTTGTGATGCAAGCGAACGAGCGTACGGAGCCTGTTTATACTTGCGTTCGATAAATAGATCTGGCCTCATCGAAACGCGCCTCCTTTGTGCGAAATCCCGCGTCGCACCTCTAAAAAGCATCACCCTCGCTCGCTTAGAACTGTGCGGCGCCGTACTACTAACATCGTTATATGCAACCGTCCGCAAGGCCATCACCCACAACATCCACGAAGTGTTTCTATGGACCGATTCCACTATCGTACTAAACTGGATCAACAAACAACCTTGCACGTTAAAAACATTCGTGGCCAATCGCGTAGCTGAGATACAGAAAACAACAGACATCGCGTTTTGGCGCCACGTCAAATCAGAAGACAACCCTGCGGATCTAGTCTCTCGAGGAGTAACACCCGCACAATTCCTCCACAACTCCCTCTGGTTTCACGGACCCAAGTGGTTTTCAACCGATCAGACCAAATGGCCAGAGTCAAGATACAGCACATCGAACGAACTTCCCGAACTAAAGAAACTCACGTGTCTCGTAACCTCAACCATTCGAAGCGACGAAATACTCACTCGGTACTCCTGTATCAAGAAACTCACTCGCATTGTGGCCTACTGTCTTCGTTTTCGCCCCAACCGACGCATCGCCGGACCTTTAACTGTCGAAGAAATTCGAGACGCCAACTTAAAAATCATCACGCTCGTACAATACAATACATTTCAGCAAGATATCAAAGACCTCAAAACCGGAAAATTCCACCCAAAGAGTAAACTTCGGTCTCTCCACCCTTTTCTGGACAAAAGGGGAATGTTACGTGTGGGAGGGCGATTACAACACTCCAATTTACCTTTTGCACAAAAACATCCCATCTTATTACCAAGGGGAAATCATTTAACCGACCTCATCATTCGTGAGTCTCACGTGAAAAATCATCACTCAGGCGTAACGGCAACGTTATATAACGTCCGACAGAAATACTGGCCCATCGACGGAAAAAACACCACACGGAAGATCATTCGTCAATGCGTAAAGTGTTTCCGGGTCAACCCACCCGCCGTCGAATACCTCATGGGTAATCTACCTGCGGCACGCGTCACCGAGAACCGACCGTTCTACAACTGCGGAGTCGACTACTGCGGTCCGTTCTATATCAAAGAAAGACGCTACCGAAACCGAGCTCGAGTCAAAACCTACGTCGCGATTTTTACCTGCTTCGCCACTAAGGCCGTACATCTTGAAGTAGCGAGCGATTTAACAACGGAAGCTTTCATCGCGGCCTTTAAACGTTTCATTGCACGACGAGGACTCTGTCGGAACGTTTACTCCGACAATGGAACAAACTTTATCGGCGCGGACAACGAATTATCGGAACTCTACAAGACCTTATCAGACGACGAGAGGTTGCGTAGATTCCTCACAGATAAGGAAATCTCATGGCATTTCATGCCAGCATTATCACCACATTTCGGCGGATTGTGGGAGGCCGCAGTCAAATCCTTCAAACATCACGTCAGACGGGTAGTCGGCGACGAACTCTTCACATTCGAACAATTCAACACATTTGTAATTGAAACCGAAGCCATTTTAAATTCTCGCCCGCTCACACCTCTTTCAACCGACCCCAATGACCCATCCGCTCTCACTCCTGGTCATCTCTTGATTGGTAATTCTTTGACTTGCCCTGCCGAGACTGATTTCAGGACAACACCGACCAATAGACTTTCACATTGGCAACACATCCAGAAGGTTAAACAAGACTTCTGGTCTAGATGGCATAAGGAATACATCCATCAACTCAACGTTCGGCAGAAATGGACCACAGGGTCCCACAATATCAAAGAAGGGACAGTGGTCGTTCTCAAAGAAGACAACCTTCCCCCCCTTTGTTGGCACTTGGGTCGCATACAACAAGTGAACCCGGGGGCAGACCGCATCATCCGAGCAGTTACCGTACGAACAGCAAACGGCGTCTACAAGCGGAACGTCAAACGATTAGCACCACTACCCGACGCAGAATCTCCCTAACAATAAGACGAACCTCACTCAGAATTTGGAACGGTGAGACCCATACGCAACATCAAACAACCCATCGTCGCGATCAATGTTGATCGATCCTAGCGATCAACGGGGGGGAGCATGTTTCGTCCGACGCGGAATACAATGCACGATGGTTCTCGAAGGTTGATTTATGACATGAACGTGCAAAACAAATTCTGGTAGAGATTAACTTTTCCACATTTTTATTAAATTTTACAACCGACAATTTCACTTTCGCGCGACAGTAAACTTTATTTTCTCGAACCTCTTTAATCCTAATACAATAGCTCCGAATTTTGCGCCTCGCCGTCCCAACAGCTCGAAGACATGTCATAAACCTGGAGACCTGAAGAGTCGGTCAGTAACACGTGCATAACGGCATCTGCTAAACAAAGGTCGACTTAAAGGAAACCATGTCACTCCGTCAAACCTTCGAGAACCGCCTCCTTCCACAAGACAACCCACACCCTCTCTCCAAGAGGGGTGGCCAAAGGGCGTACACGCGAGTCCACAATTTTTAGAAAGGGACGTTGATTGGAAAAGGCAAAAAAATCAGCAACGCCTTGGACAGCACTACGAGGTGCCATGGCAAACATCGGACGGTATGCTCGACACTTCTCTTTCGAACGTTGCATCGTGGAGAACACAAAACTTATTTAGTTTCGAAGTACAACTGGCATACGAAATCGGCCACAGAATAATCGTCATTCACGTCTAGCAGTCGAGACGTGAATTAGATTTCTTTCTATTGAACATCGTTCGGTTCAGGTGTAGTGGCATACGAAATCGGCCAAATTCAATACCTACACATTTATCGGCAACAAAAAAAGAACAATCGATCACAGTGTCCAAGATTAACTTGGCGGGCACGTGTTGTGTAGCGTCGCGCACCACAAGGTTTAGTTGGGCCTTACAACCCCAACAAGGAAACAATCCGCGCGGCGATACGCAACACAAGTTTCTACGCGTTCGAAGAAACAATATACATTTAATAACAATATCATTATTACTATATCTCAATTAGATATAATGTAATATACTGATCACAAAAAAATTATTGAAAGATAGAGAAGGAAAGAAAAGACTGATAAGGAAAAGAGTAAGCATAGACAATAAGATTTAAGGTTCTTAATATATTACAGTAAAACAATAATTCTCATTTACAGTATAATGGTACAACAAATCGAAAGCGTAATAAACGCCTTGTGCGTCAAAGACCAAACAATGGCGTTTGAGTACATCATAGACTTAAAGATAGGGCGAATATGTGCTACCTGTGCACTTAATGTAAGCCCTATAAGCAAAAAAAATTGGGTCCATGAAGGAACCCATCATTTTATCCAAACACACGAGGGAATTCAACAAGCTACCTGCATCAGATGCGGCTTCCAACTGGCACATGTGCAACCAGTTATAGCTTGCACGACTTGCCTGCAAGCAATGAATACTATTGATGAAGAAACCCTAGAAGTATTTAGAGAGGGATATCTAATACCAGCTGGAGATCAGGAGACATTTTATTTAAATACATTAACCAATCATCCCTAATTATATTAAATTTTTCTTTTCTTTCCTCTTTTCCATATTTATATTTATGTATTTTTATATTTTATTTTATCCCATATCCACTGTAATATTCTTTAATTTAATTTTTTTTTTCCTCTAAATAAATTCTTTTGTTAAATTCAACAAGAATACTTCATTCCAAAATCCTAAATCATTCATTCCAAAATCCTACAAACCATGTACAATTTCAATTCGTTCGGAACATTTTCAATTCGTTCGAAGTATTAATGCGCAGAATCGCAAGTCCGCCATATTGGTAAAGAAAACGATAGAAAGAGACAGAAACAAAGAGCGAGAGAGAATGATATAGAAAGCGACGCTACGAAAGCGCCGCTATATTCAATTCATAGAAAGCGAAAATGGTAAGACGCGCAGGAAGAAGAGAGCGATTAAAAAGGCTAAGAAGAGCCTTAAAACAATTTAGAGAGGTAGAATATTACTCCCAATAATTTATTTTATTTACTAATTATCTGTTTTATACAAAATTTCAAAGATGACGGTGCAAGAAGAAATTTTTATACAAGAGGAAAAAATACAACCACCGCCACCACCATCACCACGATGGAAATTAATATTAATAGATATTCCAGAATTTAACTGGAAAGTTTATAGAAATTCAGAAAAGAATGACTCAAGACGAGAACACGGGAAGGTCATAAGATATTTTGGAATTTTATCATCCTCTCCAAGAAACAGTGAGGAGAAATGCTGCTGCGCCCTGTGCAATCTCAGAAGGCAAAATCATAGTCTCTTGAGGACAAGAGACAAACGCGCGGGGGAAGTTGTAACGACCCAATAATCAAACACAATATCTTTTTTATTTCATTTCTTTATTGTAACTAATTTTTATATTTGATACAAAGTATTTTATTTAATTTTTATTGTTAATATTTAGTGTATAAAATTTTTGTAATAAATATTTTCATTTTCGTCGATAACCGAGTCTGTTATATTCATCGATAAAAGTTTAGTCGATAAGTCAGACGGTAAAACAGTTTACCGATAAATTATCGACGTCTGACCGCGCACGCGTCAGCGTAACCCCAGTAAGCATACGGTGGGGTAGTATTCTAGAGTGGGGATGCTGGACTACCACGTGATGGGAAAAACCCAGCTACCCCAAGAACTCTATGCGGAAAAAAAGTGCCGACTCAGCAAGATCTGAGTATAAATAGAGGCGTTCCGCACAGTTTCATCGCAGATCTTCTCAGGCCTCGACCTGAAGCAGACAATACTCTGAACAGTAGAGAAAAGCTTGCGCTGAACTGTTTAGGCAGCGATAGAGCGCGAGCTACAGCTATTTCCTACTCTTCCACTGGTGGAGTGCAGTACCGCAGATCAGTGGACCTCCTATCCGCGGTTCGCAACGTGTTACCCAGGTGTTACGCTAAGCCTACGTTTAAGTGTAAAGAGCTAGCACGGAGCGGAGCTCCTTGAACGGCCTGCAATTAACACAGCTCTGGTATAACCAGAAACCGATTGCGACCCATAGGAAAGGTTAACTGGATTTTAGCTGTCTAGCACAAACCTCTGGAATTTAGTTCCCATAATCATTGTTGAAAACAAACAGAGTATTGACTGTACAGGAAGACCACGCCGCATTCGCGTTAGCGCTATCGATTATTACAATTATTAATTTCTACTTACATATATTAATTACTAATTACATATTTTTAATTGTATTCCCAATCTAGGGCGAACTAATTATAATTTCTTACTGTATTCCCATTTCTAGCCGCACTTATTGTGATACTAGCGATTTTCTTTTATATTATATTCACAATTCACTTACCTTTTATTTTTGAATAAACATATTTTCATTCGGTTTCTAGCACATTAGTGTTTGGATTTCACTCCTTAACCGCACACCACACGAACCTATAATCGCTATAACACAGAATACGAGTCGCCTTCTAAGGGAACCGCTCTCCCTACAAGTCGGTGCAGTGACGTACTCACTCTGGGTCGTTACACATGTAATAACAGTTTCGTTATTACTATATCTACATTAGATCTACTGCCATATACTGATTCCTTCCCACAAATCAATGTACATTGAATAACAGTACTATTTATGCTATATCTACATTGGTTATAATGAAAAATACTGATCCCTTCCCACAGATCAATGTAATTTTGGTAACAATATCATTATTACTATATCTACATTAGATATAATGTAATATACTGATCCCTTCCCACAGATCAATGTACATATAATAACAGTATCGTTATTACTATATCCACATTAGATACGTAATAAACACTTAATAACAGTATCGTTATTACTATATCTACATTAGATCTACTGCAATATACTGATTACTTCCCACAGATCAATCTACATTGAATACCAGTATCATATATACTATATCTGCATTGGATATAATGTAATATACTAATCCCTTCCCACAGATCAATGTAATTTTGGTAACAATATCATTATTACTATATCTACATTAGATATAATGTAATATACTGATCCCATCCCACAGATCAGTGTACATATAATAACAGTTTCGTTATTACTATGTCTACAATAGATATAATGTAATATACTGATAACTTCCCACAGATCAATGTACATATAATAACAGTATCGTTATTACTATATCTCTATTAGATATGTAATATACATTTAATAACAATATCATTATTACTATATGTACATCAGGTCAAATTTTATTACTATATCTACGTTAGGTATGTAATATACATTTAATAACAATATCATTATTACTATATCTACATTAGATGTAATGTAATGTACTGATTTATTCCCACAGACCAATGTACATTTAATAACAATATCATTATTACTATATCTTCATTAGATATAATGTAATATACTGATCACTTCCCACAGATCAATGCACAGATTGTAACATTATCGTCATTACAATATCTACGTCAGATGTGTAATAAACACTTAATAACAGTATCGTTATTGCTATATCTACTTTAGATCTACTGCAATATACTGATTCCTTCCCACAGATCAATGTACATTGAATAACAGTATCATTTATACTACATCTACATCGGATATAATGTAATATACTGATCCCTTCCCACAGATCAATGTAATTTTGGTAACAATAACATTATTACTATATCTACATTAGATATAATGTAATATACTTATCCCTTCCCACAGATCAATGTACATATAATAACAGTTTCGTTATTACTATATCTACATTGGATATAATGTAATATACTGATACCTTTCTACAGATCAATGTACATATAATAACATTATTGTTATTACTATATCTACATTAGATATGTAATATACATTTAATAACAATATCATTATTAATATATCTACATCAGATGTAATGTAATATACTGATATAATCCCACAGACCAATGTACATTTAATAACAATAGCATTATTACTGTATCTACATTAGATATAATGTAATATAATGATCCCTTCCCACTGATCAATGTAATTTTGGTAACAATATCATTATTACTATATCTACATTAGATATAATGTAATATACTTATCCCTTCCCACAGATCAGTGTACATATAATAACAGTTTCGTTATTACTATGTCTACAATAGATATAATGTAATATACTGATAACTTCCCACAGATCAATGTACATATAATAACAGTATCGTTATTACTATATCTCTATTAGATATGTAATATACATTTAATAACAATATCATTATTACTATATCTACATCAGATGAAATTTAATATACTGATTTAATCCCACAGACCAATGTACATTTAATAACAATACCATTATTACTATAGCTACATCAGATGTAATTTAATATACTGATCCCTTCCCACAGATCAATGTATATATAATGGCAGTATCGTTATTACTATATCTACATTAGATATGTACTATACATTTAATAACAATATCATTATTACTATATGTACATCAGATATAATGTTATATAATGATCCCTTCCCACCGATCAATGTACATATAATGGCAGTATCGTCATTACTATATCTACGTTAGGTATGTAATATACATTTAATAACAATATCATTATTACTATATCTACATTAGATGTAATGTAATATACTGATTTATTCCCACAGACCAATGTACATTTAATAACAATATCATTATTACTATATCTTCATTAGATATAATGTAATATACTGATCACTTCCCACAGATCAATGCACAGATTGTAACATTATCGTCATTACAATATCTACGTTAGGTATGGAATAAACACTTAATAACAGTATCGTTATTGCTATATCTACTTTAGATCTACTGCAATATACTGATTCCTTCCCACAGATCAATGTACATTGAATAACAGTATCATTTATACTACATCTACATCGGATATAATGTAATATACTGATCCCTTCCCACAGATCAATGTAATTTTGGTAACAATATCATTATTACTATATCTACATTAGATATAATGTAATATACTTATCCCTTCCTACAGATCAATGTACATATAATAACAGTTTCGTTATTACTATATCTACATTGGATATAATGTAATATACTGATACCTTTCTACAGATCAATGTACATATAATAACATTATTGTTATTACTATATCTACATTAGATATGTAATATACATTTAATAACAATATCATTATTGATATATCTACATCAGATGTAATGTAATATACTGATATAATCCCACAGACCAATGTACATTTAATAACAATAGCATTATTACTGTATCTACATTAGATATAATGTAATATAATGATCCCTTCCCACTGATCAATGTACATATAATGGCAGTATCGTTATTACTATATCTCCATTTGATATGTAATATACATTTAATAACAATATCATTATTAATATATCTACATCAGATGTAATGTAATATGCTGATATAATCCCACAGACCAATGTACATTTAATAACAATATCATTATGACTATATCTACATTAGATATGTAATATACATTTAATAACAATATCATTTTTAATGTATCTACATCAGATGAAATTTAATATACTGATTTAATCCCACAGACCAATGTACATTCAATAACAATATCATTATTACTATATCTACATGGGATACAATGTAATATACTGGTAGCTTCCCACAGATCAATGTACATATAATAACAGTATCGTTATTACTATATCTACATTAGATATGTAATATACATTTAATAACAATATCATTTTTAATGTATCTACATCAGATGAAATTTAATATACTGATTTAATCCCACAGACCAATGTACATTCAATAACAATATCATTATTACTATATCTACATGGGATACAATGTAATATACTGATACCTTCCCACAGATCAATGTACATACAATAATAGTATCGTTATTACTACAACTACATTAGATATGTAATATACATTTAATAACAATATCGTTATTACTATATCTACATCAGATGAAATGTAATATACTGATTTATTCCCACAGACCAATGTACATTTAATAACAATATCATTATAGCTATATCTACATTGGATACAATGTAATATACTGATACCTATCCCACAGATCAATGTACATATAATAATAGTATCGTTATTACTATATCTACATTAGATATAATGTAATATACTGATATCTTCCCACAGATCAATTTACATACAATAACAATATCGTTATTACTATATCTACATTGGATATAATGTAATATACTGATGCCTTCCGACAGATCAATGTAATTTTGGTAACAACATCATTATTACTATATCTACATTAGATATAATGTAATATACTGATCCCTACCCACAGATCAATGTACATATAATAGCAGTTTCGGTCATTACTATATCTACAATAGATATAATGTAGTATACTGATACCTTCCCACAGATCAATGTACATATAATGGCAGTATCGTTATTACTATATCTCCATTTGATATGTAATATACATTTAATAACAATATCATTATTGATATATCTACATCAGATGTAATGTAATATACTGATATAATCCCACAGACCAATGTACATTTAATAACAATAGCATTATTACTGTATCTACATTAGATATAATGTAATATAATGATCCCTTCCCACTGATCAATGTACATATAATGGCAGTATCGTTATTACTACATCTCCATTTGATATGTAATATACATTTAATAACAATATCATTATTACTATATCTACATCAGATGTAATTTAATATACTGATTTAATCCCACAGATCAATGTACTAATTATAACAGTTTCGTTATTACTATATCTACATTAGATATAATGTAATATACTGATACCTTCCCACAGATCAATGTACATATAATAACAGTATCGTTATTACTATATCTACATCAGATGAAATTTAATATACTGATTTAATCACACAGACCAATGTACATTTAATAACAATACCATTATTACTATATCTACATTAGATATAATGTAATATACTGATCCCTACCCACAGATCAATGTACATATAACAACAGTTTCGTCATTACTATATCTACAATAGATATAATGTAGTATACTGATACCTTCCCACAGATCAATGTACATATAATGGCAGTATCGTTATTACTATATCTCCATTTGATATGTAATATACATTTAATAACAATATCATTATTAATATATCTACATCAGATGTAATGTAATATACTGATATAATCCCACAGACCAATGTACATTTAATAACAATAGCATTATTACTGTATCTACATTAGATATAATGTAATATAATGATCCCTTCCCACTGATCAATGTACATATAATGGCAGTATCGTTATTACTATATCTCCATTTGATATGTAATATACATTTAATAACAATATCATTATTACTATATTTACATTGGATACAATGTAATATACTGATACCTTCCCACAGATCAATGTACAAATAATAACAGTATCGTTATTATTATATCTACATTAGATATAATGTAATATACTGATACCTTCCCACAGATCAATATACATATAATAACAGTATCGTTATTACTATATCTACATTAGATATAATGTAATATACTGATACCTTCCCACACATCAATATACATATAATAACATTATCGTTGTTACTATATCAACATTAGATATGTAATATACATTTGTAACGACCCGATAATCAAGAGCAATGTCTTTTTGTTTTCATTCTTTTTATTCTGATTAATTTTTATGTTTCATACAAGGTGTTTTATTTTATTTTATTGTTAATATGTATAAATTTTTGTAATAAACATTTTCATTTTTCGTCGATAACCGAGTTTGTTGAATTTATCGATAAAAGTTTAGTCGATAAGTCGGACGGTAAAACAGTTTACCGATAAATTATCGACGACCGACCGCGCACGCGCGAGCGCAACCCCAGTAACCATACGGTGGGGTAGTATTCTAGAGTGGGGATGCTGGACCACCACGTGACGGGAAAAACCCAGCTACCCCAAGAACTCTATGCGGAAAAAAAGTGCCGACTCAGCAAAATCTGAGTATAAATAGAGGCGTTCCGCACAGTTTCATTGCAGATCTTCTCAGACCTCGGTCTGAAACAGACAACACTCTGATTAGTAGAGAAGAGCTTGCGCTGAACTGTCTAGGCAGCGATAGAGCGCGAGCTATAGCTAATTTCTACTATTCCACTGGTGGCGTGCAGGACTACGGAACAGTGGACCTCCTATTCGCGGTGCGCAACGTGTTACACAGGTGTTACGCTAAGCCAACACTCAAGTGTAAAGAGCTAGCGAGGAGCGGAGCTCCTTGAACGGCCTGCGTTTAACACGGCTCTGGTATAACCAGAAACCGATTGCGACCTGTAGGAAGGGTTAACTTGATTCCAATAGTCTAGCACAAACCTCTGGAGTTTAGTTTCCATAATTATTGTTGAAAACAAACAGAGTGTTGACTGTAGAAGAAGACCACGCCGCATTTGCGTTAGCGCTATCGATTAATTACAATTATTAATTTTTACTTACATATTAATTACTAATTACATATTTTTCAATTGTATTCCCAGTCTAGGGCGAACTAATTATAATTTCTTACTGTATTCCTATTTCTAGCCGCACTTATTGTGATACTAGCAATTTTGTATTATATTTCAATATTCACTTACCTTTCATTCTTGAATAAACATATTTTCATTCAGTTTCTAGCACATTAGTGTTTGGATTTCACTCCTTAACCGCACACCACACGAACCTAAAATCCTTAACACATTTATTACGAGTCGCCTTCTAAGGGAACCGCTCTCCCTACAAGTCGGTGCAGTGACGTACTCACTCTGGGTCGTTACACGTAGATATATAGTAAATAAAAATTTGGTGACAGCGGTGGGATAGTTCGAGTGGTAAGGAGAAATCGTATCTCTGCGGACATTAATGGTTAGCCTAGAAACAGACAAATACAAATAAAAAGTAAAGTACAAGAATATAAAAAAAAAAAAGAGAGAAAATAAAAAAAAAAAGGAGAAAAAAAACAAATATATAATACATAATACACATACATATACTATATTAATAAGCAAGAATCAAGATGCCAAACGGAATAGCCGATCAACCAGCCAGCGCATCAGCCAGCGGATCAGCCAACGGATCGACTGAAGGAAGCCGACCGATCAGTATTCGCGATGCAGCAGACATCGTACCAGCATTCAACGGCCGCAACATACGAGTCTATCAGTTTGCAAAGAGCTGTTTCAAAGCGAAGAATATAATCTCTCCGAATGCTGAGTATGGATTGGTACAATTAATCAAGAACAAATTCTACGGACAAGCAGCAAGAGTGGTACTAAACGGAGACTACGACACCATCGAGGAACTGATTGCCGTAATAAAATCACGGTTCGCACCACTCTTCACTTCGATGCAGCTATGCGGCGACATGGCAAGGATCGCACAGGGTCCAACTGAGGCAGTCGTGGACTACGGCAGCCGCGTCTCAGGACTTCTACTACAAATTAAAAGCTGCAACGAGTTAGAATTCCCAGATAACATCGAAGGATATAACCGATCGTCGGAAACTAATACAATTAAAGCTTTCCTCACCGGTTTAAAACAGGAAGTATATAACCGAATGAAAAATCAGAACTTCAACAGCCTTGACGAAGCAATCAGTGCAGCAATTGTAGCCGAGGCAGAAAATATAGAAAGCCAGACCAAAGCTAAGCTATCACAGGGGTTCACTACGGCCGAACAATGCGACAACTGCTATGGATACGGGCATAACGCCAGTGTATGCTGCAGTCAGCGGTTCCAAAGACAATCAATGTCGAGGGCCCGCTGGCCAGCAAAACACTGCCAACACTGCCAAAGGTCCGGGCACACCTTGGAAACTTGCTGGTTTAAGGACCAACCAGCAAGACCGGGAGTCCCCCAGGACTTTGTGCAGCCAGCTCAAACCTATAGAAATCAACCTACGCAGAGACAAGGTCAAAATTGGACACGAACAAGACCTCCAATTTGTGAATTCTGCCAAAACATTGGCCATACAATTCAGGAATGCCGGAAAAAGGCATATCAAGAACGTATCAAGAACCAGAGACCCCAACAGACTCCTCAAGTACAACAGGTACGTAAAAAGGCAAACTTGTACCTAAACTTAGGAGAAATATGTAAGTCTCCTAGTGTCGAACTATTAAGCGAAAGCTTCAGTGATTAAAAAGCATTATTTATGGTCGACACAGGATCAGACATTAATATAATTAAAAAACAAGCAATATCAAACGAAATTATTATAAACACAGATGTAATTTTTCAATTAAATGGAATCACTAAAAGCTCTATTTACACTACAGGATACATCAAAGTAAAGATACTAGAAACTGAATCCGTATTCCACATCATTGAAGAACTACCAATAGAACAAGACGGAATTTTAGGAACAGAGTATTTCAAAAGCAGTGGAGCCAGCATCAATTACGCCAAATCTATACTAATCATAAATAACAATATAATACCATTCAAGCAACCAGCAGTGGTAATACCATCTAGGACAAAAACCATGATACCTATAAGAGTATCAAACACTGAAATAAAAACTGGTTTTGTCCCAAAATTACAGCTTCACCCACAAATATATATGGGAAACGCTGTAGTTACGAATCGTGATGGTATAGCATTTCTGTATGCGATCAACGTTGGAGCAGAAGACATCGAAATCGAAATGCCAGCAGTAGAGCTGCAACAGTATGAAGAGGCACCACAGAACGAAGAAACATTCCATCAAGAACCTAAAAGAGCTCAGCAAATTCTTAAAATATTACAAACAGGTCATTTGAATCAAGAAGAACTCACCAATGTAGAGGATATAGTAAAAGAGCACGCTGACAGATTTTATATAGACGGAGATAAACTTCCAGTAACAAATAAAATCTACCACAGGATCATCACGACGGATGAGGTGCCTGTAAATGTTAAGCAATACAGATATCCTCATGCGTTGAAAGATGAGATCAATCACCAAGTAAATGATCTCCTAGAAAAAGGAATCATTAAACATTCATCATCACCATTTAACTCCCCCTTGTGGATAGTACCAAAGAAACAAGATTCACAAGGAAATAAATGCTGGAGATTAGTGATTGATTTTAGAAAATTAAATGAAAAAACGATCAGCGATGCCTATCCGCTACCCAATATTACGGATATCCTGGATCAAGTGGGAAGCGCAAAATACTTCTCCGTGTTTGATTTAAAATCTAGTTTTCATCAAACACCAATGCATCCGGAAGACAAGCACAAAACAGCATTTTCAACACCATTCGGGCATTTCGAATTCAACAGAATGCCTTTTGGTTTAAAAAATGCTGCAGCCACATTCCAGCGCCTGATGAACAACGTCCTAGACGGATTACAAGGACTGGAACTATTCGTGTTCATCGATGACATCGTAATTTATGCAAGCTCGCTAAAAGAACACGAGGTAAAAGTCAATAGAATGATGATGAAGCTTAGAGAAGCAAATTTATGCTTACAACCTGACAAATGCCAATTTTTAAAGAAAGAGGTGGCATACCTGGGCCATATAATTACAGAAGACGGTGTAAAACCTGACCCAGCAAAGGTTGAAGCGGTCCAAAAATTCCCCGTTCCGAAGACTGTCAAAAATATCAGACAGTTCCTAGGATTGTGCGGATATTATAGACGTTTCATTAAAGACTTCTCTAAAATAGCTAAACCATTGTCTGACTTGACGAAGAAGGAGCAAAAATTCGAATGGTCCAACCAGCAACAGCAAGCTTTCGAATTCTTAAGAAACGTATTATGCGAAAAGCCAATCCTACAATATCCTGACTTTGAGAGACCGTTTAATATAACCACTGACGCATCCGGAACAGCAGTAGGAGCGGTCCTAAGTCAAGGAGAAATAGGAAAAGATCAGCCAGTGGCATACGCATCAAGAGTAATGAATAAGCCGGAAACACAATACTCCGCAACAGAAAGGGAATTACTTGCTGTAATATTCGCAATAAATCATTTCAGACCATATATTTTTGGCAGAAAATTCTATTTAATCACAGATCACAAACCTTTAATCTGGTTAAACAGTCTCTCAGATCCAACATCAAGACTCATGAGATGGAAACTAAGATTGAGCGAGTACGATTACGAAATTAAATACAAACCAGGGAGACAAAACATGAACGCCGATGCTCTATCCAGAAATCCTGTCGAAGATATAAATGCTCTACAAATAAATGCGAAAAGGCTGCACTCATCTACGTCTGGATCAAAGAAAAAACGTAAGAAAAGGAAAGAGTGGCACCAATATCCCACTCGCCCCAGACAAACAACGACCACCTCAGAATCAGGCAAGCACAAAAAAAGGAAGGAGTGGCATCAATATCCCACTCGCCCTAGACAAACAACGACGTCAGAATCTAGGGAATTTAAAAAGAAAAAAGAAGCACATCAGTATCCAACTAGAACGAGACCAACAACTACAACTGAGTCTGAAAATCATAAAAAGAAGAAAGAATGGCATCAGTATCCAAGAAGACCAAGGCCAACAACCTCGTCCAGTTCACGAGAAATTAAAAAAAGGAAAATCAGCCACAAACAATTAACACGACCACGAGATGACTCCACAGATGTTGAAATAAGGAAAAGATACCGAAAAGATAACATACGAGAGAGAAGCCCATCTCAAAGAGGAAGAACAGCAAGAAAAAGGATAAAAGAAGACTATACAAGTTCAGACTAAAATCTTCCACATCCAGACGTACCGTACATCATCCTTCCATCCTCAGTCAAACGGGTCCCTGGAAAGAAGCCATCACGTTCTAGTTGAGTACTTGAAACACTATATATCTAAACAAGAACACTGGGATGAATGGCTACAACAAGCAATGTTTTCATACAACACTAGCGTTCATGAGGGGACAAAATTCACACCTCATGAACTGGTATATGGAAGAAAAGCAAGGCTACCATCAAAATTTACACCTACTGACAGTTTAGATACATACCCAGATTATGTAGACAAACTATTACAAAATTTACATAAAATTAGGCAAACAGCAAAAACAAATCTAGAACAATCAAAATACAGACAGAAATACTACTACGATAGAAAAATACGACCAATTAATTATAAAACAGGAGAAGAAGTCATGTTATTAAATCCACCAAGAAGAAGTAAACTACAAAAAGAATATACAGGACCGTACAAAGTTTTAAGAAACATAGAAAAGAATAACATAGAATTACAAATAGGTCCCAAAAAGAATAGGATAGTTCACAAGGATCGACTAAAGAGGGCCTATCGACCAGTCTACAACATAGATCAAAAATGAAAATCGATATACCAGTCTATGTAATTTTCGGAACATGCGCATGCGCACATACAAAAATTCGAACCTACCGCCATATTGCGCATAGAACGCTAAAAGCAAAGTACACGAAAAGAGACGCTACGAAAAACATATTGAAAATTATAGAAATAGAAGAAAAAAAAAGGAAGAAAAAGAAGAATTTAAACAAAAATGGATCTGAATGAGGTAGAATGTATATTTTAATATAAGTTATCACAGAAATAAGACAATTTGTTTTTATTGTAGTTTGAAGAAATTGGACAGTATATTCTGGACGCAATAATAATTTAGCACACAGAATTGGCCGAACATGCATTGATTGTGCAGTTAAGATGGTCCCGGAAGCTAAAGAAATGTGGTATTTCATGGGATGGCATAATCACGTGTCAAGGCATACAGAAATTGACTACATCCACTGTATATTGTGCAGAAAGGTGTTGTCTAGAATTAGACCGGCAGCTTCATGTACCAGTTGCAGGAGCAAATTATTCGCCGCAGACGATAGCCATAAAGAAACCTTCCCACAAGGATATATTTTACCAACTTTAGACCCTAATGTTTTTCCACTAAAAGATGTTGTTGTACAAGATGGGGAATACCGAGTCCTCACTCACAATTAAAATTAATTATAATTAAATATTTAATCATTTAAAATATATATATTTATTCTTACTGTTCGAACAAACAGATTCATTTATTCCAAATTCCTACAAACCATTCTCAATTCGTTCGAAGTATTAATGCGCAGACTCGCAAGTCAGCCATATTGGTTAAAGAAAAGATAGAGAGAGATAGAAACTAAGAGCGACAGAGAGAGATATAGAAAGCAATGCTACGCACGCGCTGCTAAATTCAACTCGCAGAGAGCGAAAATGGTGCGTCGCGCAGGAAGACGCGAACGATTAAGAAAGCTAAAAAGAGCTTTAAAAGAGTTTAGAGAGGTAAAATTATACTCCGAATAATTTATTTCATTCATTAATTATTTCTTTTGTGCAAAAAAAATTTCAAAGATGACAGCGCAAGAAGAAACTATTGTACAGAAGGAAACAACACCACCACCACCACCACCACCACCGCCACCACCACCACAGTGGGGGTTGATTTTAATAGATATACCAGAATTTGACTGGAAAATCTATAGAAACTCAAAAAAGGAAGACCCAAGACGTGAACATGGACAAATCATGCGGTATTTCGGGATCCTATCAGCCTCTCCAAGAAACAGCGAGGAGAGATGCTGCTGCGCCCTGTGCAACATTAAAAGAAAAAACATTTGTCTCTTGAGGACAAGAGACAAACGCGCGGGGGAAGTTGTAACGACCCGATAATCAAGAGCAATGTCTTTTTGTTTTCATTCTTTTTATTCTGATTAATTTTTATGTTTCATACAAGGTGTTTTATTTTATTTTATTGTTAATATGTATAAATTTTTGTAATAAACATTTTCATTTTTCGTCGATAACCGAGTTTGTTGAATTTATCGATAAAAGTTTAGTCGATAAGTCGGACGGTAAAACAGTTTACCGATAAATTATCGACGTCCGACCGCGCACGCGCGAGCGCAACCCCAGTAACCATACGGTGGGGTAGTATTCTAGAGTGGGGATGCTGGACCACCACGTGACGGGAAAAACCCAGCTACCCCAAGAACTCTATGCGGAAAAAAAGTGCCGACTCAGCAAAATCTGAGTATAAATAGAGGCGTTCCGCACAGTTTCATTGCAGATCTTCTCAGACCTCGGTCTGAAACAGACAACACTCTGATTAGTAGAGAAGAGCTTGCGCTGAACTGTCTAGGCAGCGATAGAGCGCGAGCTATAGCTAATTTCTACTATTCCACTGGTGGCGTGCAGGACTACGGAACAGTGGACCTCCTATTCGCGGTGCGCAACGTGTTACACAGGTGTTACGCTAAGCCAACACTCAAGTGTAAAGAGCTAGCGAGGAGCGGAGCTCCTTGAACGGCCTGCGTTTAACACGGCTCTGGTATAACCAGAAACCGATTGCGACCTGTAGGAAGGGTTAACTTGATTCCAATAGTCTAGCACAAACCTCTAGAGTTTAGTTTCCATAATTATTGTTGAAAACAAACAGAGTGTTGACTGTAGAAGAAGACCACGCCGCATTTGCGTTAGCGCTATCGATTAATTACAATTATTAATTTTTACTTACATATTAATTACTAATTACATATTTTTCAATTGTATTCCCAGTCTAGGGCGAACTAATTATAATTTCTTACTGTATTCCTATTTCTAGCCGCACTTATTGTGATACTAGCAATTTTGTATTATATTTCAATATTCACTTACCTTTCATTCTTGAATAAACATATTTTCATTCAGTTTCTAGCACATTAGTGTTTGGATTTCACTCCTTAACCGCACACCACACGAACCTAAAATCCTTAACACATTTATTACGAGTCGCCTTCTAAGGGAACCGCTCTCCCTACAAGTCGGTGCAGTGACGTACTCACTCTGGGTCGTTACACATTTAATAACAATATCATTATTACTATATCTACATCAGATGAAATTTAATATACTGATTTAATCCCACAGATCAATGTACATATAATAACAGTTTCGTCATTACTATATCTACAATAGATATAATGTAATATACTGATACCTTCCCACAGATCAATGTACATATAATAGCAGTATCGTTATTACTATATCTACATCAGATATAATGTACTATACTGATATCTTCCCACAGATCAATTTACATATAATAACAATATCGTTATTACTATATCTACATTAGATATGTAATATACATTTAATAACAATATCATTATTAATATATCTACATCAGATGTAATATAATATACTGATTTTTTCCCACAGACCAATGTACATCTAATAACAATATCATTATTACCATATCTACATTGGATACAATGTAATATACTGATACCTTCCCACAGATCAATGTACATATAATAGCAGTTTCGTTATTACTATATCTACAATAGATATAATGTAATATAATGATCCTTTCCCACCGATCAATGTACATATAATGGCAGTATCGTTATTACTATATCTACACTTGATATGTATTATACATTTAATAACAATATCATTATTACTATATCTACATCAGATGTAATGTATTATACTGATTTAATCCCACAGACCAATGTACATTTAATAACAATACCATTATTACTATATCTACTTCAGATGTAATTTAATATACTGATCTAATCCCACAGATCAATGTACATATAATAACAGTTTCGTTATTACTATATCTACATTAGATATAATGTAATATACTGATACCTTCCCGCAGATCAATGTACATATAATAACAGTATCGTCATTACTATATCTACTTTAGATATGTAATATACATTTAATAACAATATCGTTATTAGTATATCTACATCAGATGTTATGTAATATACTGATTTAATCCCACAGACCAATGTACATTTAATAACAATACCATTATCACTATATCTACATCAGATGTAATTTAATATACTGACTTATTCCCACAGACCAATGTACATTTGATAAAAATATCATTATTACTATATCTACATGGGATGCAATGTAATATACTGATACCTTCCAACAGATCAATGTACATATAATAACAGTATCGTTATTACTATATCTACATTAGATATGTAATATACATTTATTACTATATCTACATCAGATGAAATTTAATATACTGATTTAATCCCACAGACCAATGTACATTTAATAACAATACCATTATTACTATATCTACATTAGATATAATGTAATATAATGATCCCTTCCCACCGATCAATGTATACTGATACCTTCCCACAGATCAATGTACATATAATAACAGTATCGTTATTACTATATCTACATTAGATATGTAATATACATTTATTACTATATCTACATCAGATGAAATTTAATATACTGATTTAATCCCACAGACCAATGTACATTTAATAACAATACCATTATTACTATATCTACATTAGATATAATGTAATATAATGATCCCTTTCCACCGATCAATGTACATATAATGGCAGTATCGTTATTACTATATCTCCATTTGATATGTAATATACATTTAATAACAATATCATTATCAGTATATCTACATCAGATGTAATGTAATATACTGATATATTCCCACAGACCAATGTACATTTAATAACAATATCATTATTACTATATCTACATTGGATACAATGTAATATACTGATACCTTCCCACAGATCAATGTACAAATAATAACAGTATCGTTATTATTATATCTACATTAGATATAATGTAATATACTGATACCTTCCCACAGATCAATGTA
>NW_025791291.1:0-41107 GCF_907164935.1 Osmia bicornis bicornis
TACATTGGATACAATGTAATATACTGATACCTTCCCACAGATCAATGTACATATAATAACAGTATCGTTATTACTATATCTACATTGGATACAATGTAATATACTGATACCTTCCCACAGATCAATGTACAGATAATAGCAGTTTCGTTATTACTATATCAACAATAGATATAATGTAATATACTGACACCTTCCCACAGATCAATATGCATATAATAACAGTATCGTTATAACTATATCTACATTAGATATGTAATATACATTTAATAACAATATCATTATTACTATATCTACATTAGATATAATGTAATATAATGATCCCTTCCCACCGATCAATGTACATATAATCGCAATATCCTTATTACTATATCTGCATCAGATCTGCTGCAATATACTGATTCCTTCCCACAGATCAATGTACATTGAGTAACAGTATCATTTATACTATATCTACATTGGATATAATGTAATATACTGATGCCTGCCCACAGATCAATGTAATTTTGGTAACAACATCATTATTACTATATCTACATTAGATATAATGTAATATACTGATCCCTACCCACAGATCAATGTACATATAATAGCAGTTTCGTTATTACTATATCTACAATAGATATAATGTAATATACTGATACCTTCCCACAGATCAATATACATAGAATAACAGTATCGTTATTACTATATCTACATTAGATATGTAATATACATTTAATAACAATATCATTATTACTATATCTACATCAGATGAAATTTAATATACTGATTTAATCCCACAGACTAATGTACATTTAATAACAATATCATTATTACTATATCTACATCAGATGTAATTTAATATACTGATTTAATCCCACAGATCAATGTACATATAATAACAGTTTCGTTATTATTATATCTACATTAGATATAATGTAATATAATGATCCCTTCCCACCGATCAATGTACATATAATGGCAATATCCTTATTACTATATCTGCATTAGATCTGCTGCAATATACTGATTCCTTCCCACAGATCAATGTACATTGAGTAACAGTATCATTTATACTATATCTACATTGGATATAATGTAATATACTGATGCCTTCCCACAGACCAATGTAATTTTGGTAACAGTACCGTTATTACTATATCTACATTAGATATAATGTAATATACTGATCCCTACCCACAGATCAATGTACATATAATAGCAGTTTCGTTATTACCATATCTACAATAGATATAATGTAATAGACTGATCCCTACCCACAGATCCATGTACATATAATAACAGTTTCGTTATTACTATATCTACAATAGATATAATGTAATACACTGATACCTTCCCACAGATCAATGTACATATAATAACAGTATCGTTACTACTATATCTGCATTTGATATGTAATATACATTTAATAACAATATCATTATTACTATATCTTGATTAGATATAATGTAATATAATGATCCCTTCCCACCGATGAATGTACATATAATGGCAGTATCGTTATCACTATATCTGAATTAGATCTCCTGCAATATACTGATCCCTTCCCACAGATCAATGTACATTGAATAACAGTATCATTTATACTATATCGACATTGGATATAATGTAATATACTGGTGCCTTCCCACAGATCAATGTAATTTTGGTAACAATATCATTATTACTATATCTACCTTAGATATAATGATATATACTGATACCTACCCACAGATCAATGTACATATAATAACAGTTTCGTTATTACTATATCTACAATAGATATAGTGTAATATACTGATACCTTCCCACAGATCAATATACATATAATAACAGTTTCGTTATTACTATATCTACATTAGATATAATGTAATATACTGATACCTTCCCACAGATCAATGTACATATAATAACAGTATCGTTATTACTATATCTACATTAGATGAAATTTAATATACTGATTTAATTCCACAGATCAATGTACATATAATAACAGTTTCGTTATTACTATATCTACATTAGATATAATGTAATATAATGATCCCGTCCCACCGATCAATGTACATATAATGGCAATATCCTTATTACTATATCTGCATTAGATCTGCTGCAATATACTGATTCCTTCCCACAGATCAATGTACATTGAGTAACAGTATCATTTATACTATATCTACATTGGATATAGTGTAATATACTGATGCCTTCCCACAGATCAATGTAATTTTGGTAACAGTATCGTTATTACTATATCTACATTAGATATAATGTAATATACTGATATCTTCCCACAGATCAATTTACATATAATCACAGTATCGTTATTGCTATATCTACATTAGATATGTAATATACATTTAATAACAATATCATTATTAATATATCCACATCAGATGTAATGTAATATACTGATTTATTCCCACAGACCAATGTACATTTAATAACAATATCATTATTACTATATCTACATTGGATACAATGTAATATACTGATACCTTCCCACAGATCAATGTACATTGAGTAACAGTATCATTTATACTATATCTACATTGGATATAATGTAATATACTGATGCCTTCCCACAGATCAATGTAATTTTGGTAACAACATCATTATTACTATATCTACATTAGATATTATGTAATATACTGATCCCTACCCACAGATCAATGTACATATAATAGCAGTTTCGTTATTACTATATCTACAATAGATATAATGTAATATACTGATACCTTCCCACAGATCAATATACATATAATAACAGTATCGTTATTACTATATCTACATTAGATATGTAATATACATTTAATAACAATATCATTATTACTATATCTACATTGGATACAATGTAATATACTGATACCTTCCCACAGATCAATGTACAGATAATAGCAGTTTCGTTATTACTATATCAACAATAGATATAATGTAATATACTGACACCTTCCCACAGATCAATATGCATATAATAACAGTATCGTTATTGCTATATCTACATTAGATATGTAATATACATTCAATAACAATATCATTATTACTATATCTACATTAGATATAATGTAATATAATGATCCCTTCCCACAGATCAATGTACATATAATGGCAATATCCTTATTACTATATCTGCATTAGATCTGCTGCAATATACTGATTCCTTCCCACAGATCAATGTACATTGAGTAACAGTATATCTACATTGGATATAATGTAATATACTGATGCCTTCCCACAGATCAATGTACATATAATAGCAGTTTCGTTATTACTATATCTACAATAGATATAATGTAATATACTGATACCTTCCCACAGATCAATGTACATATAATAACAGTATCGTTATTACTATATCTACATTAGATGAAATTTAATATACTGATTTAATCCCACAGATCAATGTACATATAATAACAGTTTCGTTATTACTATATCTACATTAGATATAATGTAATATAATGATCCCTTCCCACCGATCAATGTACATATAATGGCAATATCCTTATTAATATATCTGCATTAGATCTGCTGCAATATACTGATTCCTTCACACAGATCAATGTACATTGTGTAACAGTATCATTTATACTATATCTACATTGGATATAATGTAATATACTGATGCCTTCCCACAGATCAATGTAATTTTGGTAACAGTATCGTTATTACTATATCTACATTAGAGATAATGTAATATACTGATATCTTCCCACAGATCAATTTACATATAATCACAGTATCGTTATTGCTATATCTACATTAGATATGTAATATACATTTAATAACAATATCATTATTAATATATTTACATCAGATGTAATGTAATATACTGATTTATTCCCTACAGACCAATGTACATTTAATAACAATATCATTATTACTATATCTACATTGGATACAATGTAATATACTGATACCTTCCCACAGATCAATGTACAGATAATAGCAGTTTCGTTATTACTATATCAACAATAGATATAATGTAATATACTGACACCTTCCCACAGATCAATATGCATATAATAACTGTATCGTTATAACTATATCTACATTAGATATGTAATATACATTTAATAACAATATCATTATTACTATATCTACATTAGATATAATGTAATATAATGATCCCGTCCCACCGATCAATGTACATATAATGGCAATATCCTTATTACTATATCTGCATTAGATCTGCTGCAATATACTGATTCCTTCCCACAGATCAATGTACATTGAGTAACAGTATCATTTATACTATATCTACATTGGATATAATGTAATATACTGGTGCCTTCCCACAGATCAATGTAATTTTGGTAACAATATCATTATTACTATATCTACCTTAGATATAATGATATATACTGATACCTACCCACAGATCAATGTACATATAATAACAGTTTCGTTATTACTATATCTACAATAGATATAATGTAATATACTGATACCTTCCCACAGATCAATATACATATAATAACAGTTTCGTTATTACTATATCTACATTAGATATAATGTAATATACTGATACCTTCCCACAGATCAATATACATAGAATAACAGTATCGTTATTGCTATATCTACATTAGATATGTAATATACATTTAATAACAATATCATTATTACTATATCTACATCAGATGAAATTTAATATACTGATTTAATCCCACAGACCAATGTACATTTAATAACAATATCATTATTACTATATCTACATCAGATGTAATTTAATATACTGATTTAATCCCACAGATCAATGTCCATATAATAACAGTTTCGTTATTATTATATCTACATTAGATATAATGTAATATACTGATACCTTCCCACAGATCAATGTACATATAATAACAGTATCGTTATTACTATATCAACATTAGATATATAATATACATTTAATAACAATATCATTATTACTATATCTACATCACATGAAAGTTAATATACTGATTTATTCCCACAGACCAATGTACATTAATAACAATATCATTATTACTATATCTACATTGGATACAATGTAATATACTGATACCTTCCCACAGATCAATGTACATATAATAACAGTATCGTTATTACTACATCTACATTAGATATAATGTAATATACTGATACCTTCCCACAGATCAATGTACATATAATAACAGTATCGCAATTACTATATCTACATTAGATATGTAATATACATTTAACAACAATATCATTATTACTATATCTACATTCGATATAATGTAATATACTGATCCCTACACACAGATCAATGTACATATAATAACAGTTTCGTTATTACTATATCTACCTTAGATATAATGTAATATAATGATCCCTTCCCACCGATCAATGTACATATAATGGCAATATCCTTATTACTATATCTGCATAAGATCTGCTGCAATATACTGATTCCTTCCCACAGATCAATGTACATTGAATAACAGTATCATTTATACTATATCGACATTGGATATAATGTAATATACTGCTGCCTTCCCACAGATCAATGTAATTTTGGTAACAATATCATTATTACTATATCTACATTAGATATAATGATATATACTGATCCCTACCCACAGATCAATGTACATATAATAACAGTTTCGATATTACTATATCGACAATAGATATAATGTAATATACTGATACCTTCCCACAGATCAATGTACACACAATAACAGTATCGTTATTACTATATCTACATTAGATATGTAATATACATCTAATAACAATATCATTATTAATATACCTACATCAGATGTAATGTAATATACTGATTTATTCCCACAGGCCAATGTACATTTAATAACAATATCATTATGACTATACCTACATTGGATACAATGTAATATACTGATACCTTCCCACAGATCAATGTACATATAATAACAGTATCGTTGTATCGAATGTAATATACATTTAATAACAATATCATTATTAATATACCTACATCAGATGTAATGTAATATACTGATTTATTCCCACAGACCAATGTACATTTAATAACAATATCATTATGACTATATCTACATTGGATACAATGTAATATACTGATACCTTCCCACAGATCAATGTACATATAATAACAGTATCGTTGTTACTATATCTACAATAGATATAATGTAATATACTGATACCTTCCCACAGATCAATGTACATATAATAACAGTATCGTTATTACTATATCTACATTAGATATGTAATATACATTTATAACTATATCTACATCAGATGAAATTTAATATACTGATTTAATCCCACAGACCAATGTACATTTAATAACAATACCATTATTACTATATCTACATTCGATATAATGTAATATACTGATCCCTACCCACAGATCAATGTACATATAATAACAGTTTCGTCACTACTATATCTATTAAATGTACATGGGTCTGTACATGTACATGGGATTAAATCAGTATATTAAATTTCATCTGATGTAGATATATTAATAATGATATTGTTATTAAATGTATATTACATATCAAATGCAGATATAGTAGTAACGATACTGTTATTATATGTACATTGATCTGTGGGAAGGTATCAGTGTATTACATTATATCTGTTGTAGATATTGTAATAACGAAACTGTAATTATATGTACATGGATCTGTGGGTAGGGATCAGTATATTACATTGTATCTAATGTAGATATAGTAATAATGAAGTTGTTACCAAAATTACATTGATCTGTGGGAAGGCATCAGTATATTACATTATATCCAATGTCGATATAGTATAAATGATACTGTTATTCAATGTACATTGATCTGTGGGAAGGGATCAGTATATTGCAGGAGATCTAATTCAGATATTGTAATAACGATACTGCCGTTATATGTACATTCATCGGTGGGAAGGGATCATTATATTACATTATATCTAATGTAGATATAGTAATAATGGTATTGTTATTAAATGTACATTGGTCTGTGGGATTAAACCAGTATATTAAATTTCATCTAATGTAGATATAGTAATAAATGTATACTACATATCTAATGTAGATATAGTAATAACGATACTGTTATTCAATGTACATTGATCTGTGGGAAGGGATCAGTATATTGCAGGAGATCTAATGCAGATATTGTAATAGCGATACCGCCATTATATGTACATTGATCTGTGGGAAGGTATCAGTATATTACATTATATCTAATGTAGATATAGTAATAACGATACTGCCATTATATGTGCATTGATCGGTGGGATGTGATCATTATATTACATTATATCTAATGTAGATATAGTAATAATGATATGGTTATTAAATGTACATTGGTCTGTGGGATTAAATCAGTATATTACATTTCATCTGATGTAGATATAGTAATAATGGTATTGTTATTAAATGTACATGGGTCTGTGGGATTAAATCAGTATATTACATTTCATCTGATGTAGATATAGTAATAATGATATTGTTATTAAATGTATATTACATATCTAATGTAGATATAGTAATAACCATACTGCAATTATATGTACATTGATCGGTGGGATGTGATCATTATATTACACTATATCTAATGTAGATATAGTAATAACGATACTGTTATTATATGTACATTGATCTGTGGGAAGGTATCAGTATATTACATTGTATCCAATGTAGATATAGTAATAATGATATTGTTATTGAATGTACATTGGTCTGTGGGATTAAATCAGTATAATAAAATTCATCTGATGTAGATATATTAATTATCTACATATCAAATGTAGATATAGTAATAACGATACTGCCATTATATGTACATTGATCGGTGGGAAGGGATCATTATATTACATTATATCTAATGTAGATATAGTAATAATGGTATTGTTATTAAATGTACATTGGTCTGTGGGATTAAATCAGTATATTAAATTTCATCTGATGTAGATATAGTAATAAATGTATACTACATATCTAATGTAGATATAGCAATAACGATACTGTTATTATATGTACATTGATCTGTGGGAAGGTATCAGTATATTACATTGTATCCAATGTAGATATAGTAATAATGATATTGTTATTGAATGTACATTGGTCTGTGAGATTAAATCAGTGTATTAAAATTCATCTGATGTAGATATAGTAATAACGATACTGCCATTATATGTACATTGATCGGTGGGAAGGGATCATTACATTACATTATATCTAATGTAGATATAGTAATAACGATATTGTTATTAAATGTACATTGGTCTGTGGGATTAAAGAAGTATATTACATTTCATCTGATGTAGATATAGTAATAATGATATTGTTATCAAATGTATATTACATATCTAATGTCGATATAGTAATAACGAAACTGTTATTATATGTACCTTGATCTGTGGGATTAAATCAGTATATTAAATTACATCTGATGTAGACATAGTAATAATGGTATTGTTATTAAATGTACATTGGACTGTGGGATTAAATCAGTATATTACAATTCATCTGATGTAGATATAGTAATAATGGTATTGTTATTAAATGTACATTGGACTGTGGGATTAAATCAGTATATTACATTTCATCTGATGTAGATATAGTAATAATGAAACTGTCATTATATGTACATTGGTCTGTGGGATTAAATCAGTATATTAAATTTCATCTGATGTAGATGTAGTAATAATGATATTGTTGTTAAATGTATATTACATATCTAATGTAGATATAGTAATGACGATACTGTTATTGTATGTACATTGATCTGTGGGAAGGTATCAGTATATTACATTATATCTACTGTAGATATAGTAATAACGAAACTGTTATTATATGTACATTGATCTGTGGGTAGGGATCAGTATATTACATTATATCTAATGTAGATATAGTAATAATGGTATTGTTATTAAATGTACATTGGTCTGTGGGATTAAATCAGTATATTAAATTTCATCTGATGTAGATATAGTAATAAATGTATACTACATATCTAATGTAGATATAGCAATAACGATACTGTTACTATATGTACATTGATCTGTGGGAAGGTATCAGTATATTACATTGTATCCAATGTAGATATAGTAATAATGATATTGTTATTGAATGTACATTGGTCTGTGGGATTAAATCAGTATAATAAAATTCATCTGATGTAGATATATTAATTATCTACATATCAAATGTAGATATAGTAATAACGATACTGCCATTATATGCACATTGATCGGTGGGAAGGGATCATTACATTACATTATATCTAATGTAGATATAGTAATAACGATATTGTTATTAAATGTACATTGGTCTGTGGGATTAAATCAGTATATTAAATTTCATCTGATGTAGATATAGTAATAAATGTATACTACATATCTAATGTAGATATACTAATAACGATACTGTTATTCAATGTACATTGATCTGTGGGAAGGGATCAGTATATTGCAGGAGATCTAATGCAGATATTGTAATAGCGATACCGCCATTATATGTACATTGATCTGTGGGAAGGGATCATTATATTACATTATATCTAATGTAGATATAGTAATAATGATATTGTTATTAAATGTACATTGGTCTGTGGGATTAAATCAGTATATTAAATTTCATCTGGTGTAGATATAGTAATAACGATACTGTTATTCTATGTATATTGATCTGTGGGAAGGTATCAGTATATTACATTGTATCCAATGTAGATATAGTAATAATGATATTGTTATTAAATGTACATTGGTCTGTGGGATTAAATCAGTATATTACATTTCATACAATATCATTATAGTAATAATGATATTGTTATTAAATGTATATTACATATCTAATGTAGATATAGTAATAACGATACTGTTATTGTATGTACATTGATCTGTGGGAAGGTATCAGTATATTACATTATATCTACTGTAGATATAGTAATAACGAATCTGTTATTATATGTACATTGATCTGTGGGTAGGGATCAGTATATCACATTATATCTAATGTAGATATAGTAATAATGGTATTGTTATTAAATGTACATTGGTCTGTGGGAAGGTATCATTATATTACATTGTATCTAATGTAGATATAGTAATCATGATATTGTTATTGAATGTACATTGGTCTGTGGGATTAAATCAGTATATTAAAATTCATCTGATGTAGATATATTAATTATCTACATATCAAATGTAGATATAGTAATAACGATACTGCCATTATATATACATTGATCGGTGGGAAGGGATCATTACATTACATTATATCTAATGTAGATATAGTAATAACGATACTGTTATTATATGTATATTGATCTGTGGGAAGGTATCAGTATATTACATTATATCTATTGTAGATATAGTAACAACGAAACTGTTATTATATGTACATTGATCTGTGGGAAGGTATCAGTATATTACATTACATCTGATGTAGATATAGTAATAATGATATTGTTATTAAATGTATATTACATATCAAATGGAAATATAGTAATAACGATACTGCCATTATATGTACATTGATCGGTGGGGAGGGATCATTATATTACATTATATCTAATGTAGATATAGTAATAATGATTTTGTTATTAAATGTACATTGGTCTGTGGGATTAAATCAGTATATTACATTTCATCTGATGTAGATATAGTAATAATGATATTGTTATTAAATGTATATTACATATCTAATGTGGATATAGTAATAACGATACTGTTATTATATGTACATTGATCTGTGGGAAGGTATCAGTATATTACATTATATCTATTGTAGATATAGTAATAACGAAACTGTTATTATAGGTACACTGATCTGTGGGTAGGGATCAGTATATTACATTATATCTAATGTAGATATAGTAATAACGATATTGTTATTAAATGTATATTACATATCTAATGTAGATATAGTAATTACGATACTGTTATTCTATGTATATTGATCTGTGGGAAGGTATCAGTATATTACATTATATCTATTGTAGATATAGTAATAACGATACTGCCATTATATGTACATTGATCGGTGGGAAGGGATCATTCTATTACATTATATCGAATGTAGATATAGTAATAATGATATTGTTATTAAATGTACATTATATTACATATCTAATGTAGATATAGTAATAACGATACTGTTATTGTATGTACATTGATCTGTGGGAAGGTATCAGTATATTACATTATATCTACTGTAGATATAGTAATAACGGAGCTGTTATTATATGTACATTGATCTGTCGGTAGGGATCAGTATATTACATTATATCTAATGTAGATATAGTAATAATGGTATTGTTATTAAATGTACATTGGTCTGTGGGATTAAATCAGTATATTAAATTTCATCTGATGTAGATATAGTAATAAATGTATACTACATATCTAATGTAGATATAGTAATAACGATACTGCCATTATATGTACATTGATCGGTGGGAAGGGATCATTCTATTACATTATATCGAATGTAGATATAGTAATAATGATATTGTTATTAAATGTACATTATACTACATATCTAATGTAGATATAGTAATAACGATACTGTTATTGTATGTACATTGATCTGTGGGAAGGTATCAGTATATTACATTATATCTACTGTAGATATAGTAATAACGAAACTGTTATTATATGTACATTGATCTGTGGGTAGGGATCAGTATATTACATTATATCTAATGTAGATATAGTAATAATGGTATTGTTATTAAATGTACATTGGTCTGTGGGATTAAATCAGTATATTAAATTTCATCTGATGTAGGTATAGTAATAAATGTATACTACATATCTAATGTAGATATAGTAATAATGAAACTGTCATTATATGTACATTGGTCTGTGGGATTAAATCAGTATATTAAATTTCATCTGATGTAGATGTAGTAATAATGATATTGTTGCTAAATGTATATTACATATCTAATGTAGATATAGTAATAATGATACTGTTATTGTATGCACATTGATCTGTGGGAAGGAATCAGTATATTACATTATATCTAATGTAGATATAGTAATAATGATATTGTTACCAAAATTACATTGATCTATGGGAAGTGATCAGTATATTGCAGTAGATCTAATATAGATATAGTAATAACGATACTGTTATTAAGTGTTTATTACGTATCTAATGTACATATAGTAATGACGATATTGTTACAATCTTGCATTGATCTGTGGGAAGTGATCAGTATATTACATTATATCTAATGAAGATATAGTAATAATGATATTGTTATTAAATGTACATTGGTCTGTTTGAATAAATCAGTATAATACATTACACCTGATGTAGATATATTAATAATGATATTGTTATTAAATGTATATTACATATCTAATCTAGATATAGTAATAACGATACTGTTATTGTATGTACATTGATCTGTGGGAAGGTATCAGTATATTACATTATATCTACTGTAGATATAGTAATAACGAAACTGTTGTTATATGTACATTGATCTGTGGGTAGGAATCAGTATATTACATTATATCTAATGTAGATATAGTGATAATGGTATTGTTATTAAATGTACATTGGTCTGTGGGATTAAATCAGTATATTAAATTTCTTCTGATGTAGATATAGTAATAAATGTATACTACATATCTAATGTAGATATAGCAATAACGATACTGTTATTATATGTACATTGATCTGTGGGAAGGTATCAGTATATTACATTGTATCCAATGTAGATATAGTATAAATGATACTGCTATTCAATGTACATTGATCTGTGGGAAGGAATCAGTATATTGCAGTAGATCTAATGTAGATATAGTAATAACGACACTGTTATTAAATGTATATTACCTATCTAATGTAGTGTAACCGTGCTCTTTCTCCAAGAGCACGTTTCCGTGGGATATAGATAGGGAGTGAAATAAAGAGGGTACGCTCAGATTGTGTGAGAGGAAAAATGAACAATAGATTTATTTCTTCCAGTCGCAATACAGTTTATGGTGGGTTATTGCATCGGAGGAATCCGATCGCCTATCTTTGTCGGTTAGCGACACGGCGTGTATAAATAGACTTTAACGGCGCGACCGTCCTTGACATTCGAGGAGACGGATAATCATAGCTCGCACGCGAACGGAACTTTAACGGTTCTCGCAGAGCTACACTTCGTATAACGCGTTACTTAGCGTATGGGCACCTGGCGTCGAGTTCCTTATTGACTCGAATATCTCTAGTGCAACGCGGGCACCGATTTTCTCACATTTCTCATGGCTCGCTCTCTCAGATTCTCTTACCTCGCGGATTCGTGAATCGGTTGGTCAGAGAAGCTGCGATTGGTTGCTCATGGGCATGGAGGTAATCTCGGAAGCGAGAGCAGAGCACGATGATCGTAACTGCTGCTCTGCTTGCGGTAAGTGCGTCTGTTCGAGTGATTCTACAACGACCGAAATTGCGTCTGTTCGCATTGGAGCCTCGACGACAAGTGCTTGTCCCGCCGATCGGCAGGCACCTCGCTCAGTGCTCTAGGCAGCGGAGGGGATCCTGCGCGTGCGCTCTCACCTTTTTGGAACGGTGGAAGGGCGGCGCCTTAGGCCCCTACATTATGTGCCGATTGATGGGACATTGATCGGTTACATATATCCCCTCCCCTCCCGACGCAGGAGTGTTGATCATCTTGAAACGCGACGAAGAGAACTACCGGATAATCCGCTTAATGACATGATTTGGCGTAGATAATTTGCACTGTGATACAAAATAATACTTAGTCTTTGGTCGTAGGTGACAAACAAAAGAAATCGTGCCTTGGAATTTTATCCTCTCACCCGGCTGAGGACGGCAGAAAAATGAAGGGCGGCTAGCATCGGATCTATCGCTTGACGCGTTTCTCGTTTGCTAGCACCACAACAGTGCGAAAGAGAAGAAACAATAAAACCGAAATCTTACTCTCGGCCGCTGAGCGATACCGTAGCATACAAAAAAAAAAGGAGAAACATAACGCCGAGTCCTTGTTGATCGTGAAAACCCTTAACGAAATAGCAGGCACGATGCCCAACGGAAAATAAACTGGTGTTTTTGCAAAGAAACGAAATTTGAATATAATTACACGGACGCGATGTGCGACGCGATGCAGCGGAACATAATGTCGCAGTTGTAACCAACAACCAAACAAAAGAAAAATATACATCGTGAGCTGGGCGCGACGCACGTGGTGACGCGATGGTGAGAAAGAAAAAAAGAAAAAAAAATATACAAGGACGCTTTTGTAAAAATAGAGACGAAAAAAAGAAAAATGTACATGAACTAAATAAAAGTAAACTATAAAACAATACTGTGCTTGGACTTATCCTACTATCCTTATCGACTATACGAATGTAACAAAATTCTTTTTTTTTTCTTTTAGTTTTTTTTTTTTTTTTTCTAGGCTACTCACTGTCCTTTTGGCAGTCACTCACTGACACTACTCACTGTAGCGCATTCCACTCCTCTTCGATGGCCTGCTTCAGGAGGCCGAGGGGGTCGTGCGGATCCAAGCGCGGGATCTGGATCGGTGGATCCGTCCACCGGTTCCTCGATGGTCCTGGCTGTGGTTCTCCGAGGGTGGTCGCCCGAACGGGCACCTCACGTCCCGGTCGTCTGATGAGGTCATCCATGCAGCTCACCAGGGTCTTCTTGGGCCATCCTCGTCCAAGCTGACCCAGTGACTTCTTCACAGGGCGGATGTCCGGGGCCTTTCCTCTTCCCCTTCCTGCTCGTGACGGGCGTGCTTCCTCCGGCACAGGGTTTTCTGTGCCAGTCGGTGCTTCCTTCGCCCTTGACGTCACGGCGGACGTCGTCGCCTCCTGGTGGGTTGCGTCGGTGTCTTCGCGCCTCCGTGACGTGAAAAGGACGATCTGCCCACTTCGCCTCCGCTTCCGGCTGCCCTTCTGGATGGAGGTAGCCGGCGTCTGCGTCGCTTTATTGAACCGACGGGCCGTTGCCTGGACCCCTCGGCCAGTTCGGACGGAGGTCCGGACTCGGGCCACGTACGGGCGCGCGTACTTGACGTCTAGCACATGGATTTGTCGCTTTGGCCTCGGTTGCTCCGCGTCGGTCTGGGTGGCGACCGAGTACATTAACCAGGCCGCGTAGGTCTGCACCGCTTGATCCGGCATGGCTTGTTTGCACACTGTTCGTTCGGAAGCTAATGACTGGCCTCGTGGCACGCGCTAGCGTCTCGCGAAGCGTTCCATCCCCGCTCCGGGGACTGCTCCCGGGAAGGGGGCCTCTGCTAACCTGCACATATTGACTGTTGCCTCGCTCCCCTCCTCCTCGTGGCTTTCTATCCCATTGTCCGTCTTGTATGTCTCCCCTCTCGCGGCTGGATGTTCGCCCGTCTTTCCATCTCCCGGGCTCGTCTCCTTGTAGGGGCGCAAACTAGACACATGGAAAATTCCCTTGATCTTCGCTGAGTGGGGATGTCGCAACACGAACGTTGCCGGACCCTTCCTTTCTTGCAGGATGAATGGGCCCTCGTACAGATGGAAGAACTTGGCCACCTCATTGTCCAGGGCGCTTGACACGGGTTTCCCCCGTACCAGGACGCGGTCCCCAATTTTCCAAGGGTGCCGTTGCTTCCCTTCGTTGGCACGCCGAAGTCGCTTCTCCGCCTTCCGTTTCATGTTATCGCGAGCAAGTAGCAGCTTTGCATCGTGGGGAACAATGCAAATCTCTCGTTGCTCGTCGTTTGGAAGGTACTGCTTCCAGGGGCGTTCCGGAAACTTCCTTTCCATTAGCTCGCATGGGGTGAACCCGGTGCTGCTATGGTACAGGTTGTTACAACACGCTTCGATCACCGGCACCCATTTCGGCCATGCGGTGTGTTTTGCCCCCACTAGGGTGCGGAACATTCGACCGATTTCGCGATTTACCCGTTCGACAGGATTGCTCTGCGGATGTCGTATCGCGGAGAGCACGTGAATTATTCCGAGTTGCTGAAGCGCGTTTTTCCGCGCGCGCGACGTGAACTGGGTGCCGTGGTTGGTTATAATGCGCTCAGGTTTCCCTACCTCTTTAATAAAGCAATTAATCAAGCGGTTAATCGTCGCCGCGGTCGACGCCCGTCGCAACGCGTAGATTTTTACGTACTTGGAGAAAACGTCCTCCACCACCAGCAGGTACCGTACTCCCGCCCTCGCACTCGGCAGTGGACCGAAATAATCGAGTGAAACTAAACCCAGTGGCCCTTTTGGAATGATCGTTTGCATATCGGCGTGCAGTGCGTGGGTGCTACACTTCACCCTCTGACACAAATCGCAGGTCGCTACGAACTTCCGGACTTTACGAGCGAGTTTCGGGAAATAGAACGCCTCCGATAAAAGTCGAATGCACTTGTCCGAACCAGGGTGAGCGTAGGCCTCGTGGACCTCTCGGATCAGGGGCGTTTCCCATTGGGAAGGAACCACGCACTTCCAATCGCCGTCCCGTCCTTTATAGTACAAAACCCCGTCCAGTCGTCGGTAGCGGTGATCAAGGTCACCGGAGCCGTGCTGCCGTTTCTGGGCCATCGCGAGTAGTCGGGGATCCGCGTCTTGGTGTTCCACGATTTTTTGTAAGAAATGTAATACTTCCTTAGAGAATTGTCTCGTGAGGGTGCTCAGGATCGGTATGAGACTTTCTTTACGCGAGTGTGAGTCCCCCTCCCTCCAATCTAGACGGCTGAGACAATCCGCGACCACGTTGTCCTTCCCGGGACAATGCCGAATCTCTAGATCGTAATCCTGGATCGCAAGGGTCCAGCGCGTGATTCTCTGGTTGAGGAACCGACTACTCATCAGGAACGTCAGCGCGTGATGGTCGGTCATCAGGATAATTTTTGCCCCCCATAGATACGTTCGGAACTTCTCCAGCGCCCATACGATACTCAGGAGCTCCTTCTCCGTTGTAAAGTAGGCGAGCTCTGCTCCCTTGAGGGTTCGGCTCGCGAATGATATCGGTTGCAGGTCGCCGTTCGCGTCGTGCTGCGCCAGGACCGCCCCCAATGCCGCGAAGCTCGCATCCGTGGATAGGTAGAACTCGCGTCGTGGATCGGGAAATATCAGGACGACCTTTGAGACGAAGACCTCTTTCGCATTCCTGAACGCCGTTTCCATTTTCTCAGTCCACCTCCACTTGTGACCCTTTTTTAGGAGCTCAAGCAACGGTTTGATAGTCTCCGCGTGGTGCAGCGCGAACTTACTATAGAAATTGATTAGTCCGAGGAACCCGCGTAACTGCTTTACGTTGCTTGGCGTGGGAAACTCGCGGATGCTACGGAGTTTCTCCGGGTCTTGTTTGATGCCCTCGGCGGAGATCACGTATCCTAGGTAGTTTATTTCGCGTCTGACGAACTGACATTTGTCGATATTAATGGTGAGCCCGTGCTCATGCAGCCTGCGGAGCAGGGCTCGTAGGTGGTGTACGTGCTCATCGAACGACTCGGATATACAAACCACGTCGTCGATGAAGTTAACCACGAACGACTCCATCCCGCGTAATACAATACGGAGCGCCCTGACCAACTGGCACTGCTGGTTCGTAGCCCGAAGGGTGTCACCACGTGCTCGTAGCACTTTCCCCGGTAAAGAAATGCAGTGTATTTTCGCGACTCCGCGGTTAATGGAATTTGCCAGAAGCTGTTGGTCAGGTCGACGCTAGACATGTATGACACGTTCGCGAATCGCTGAAGAATCACGTCGATATTCTCGGACATCTCGTGGTCCGCTCGCAACACGCGGTTCAGCATCCTCGCGTCGATACAAAGTCGCAACGATCCGTTCTTCTTCACGACGGGGACCAGCGGGTTGAGGTACGGACTTGATGAAGGTCGTATTATGTCGTGGCGCAGCATGCGATCGATCTCTTCGTCGGCCTGCTCGCGGTATTTCAACGGGACCGGGTACGTTCGCTGCACGAATGGCGCCTGCTCGTCCACCTCAAGGTGGTGCTCGTAGCATATGACGCGTCCCGGTATGTCGTTCCAGAGTTTACTGTTCTCGAGGATTACGTCTACGAGTTGCTCGCGTTGCGCGTCGGTTACCTCGCACGACTCCAACTTGCTCGTGATTGGCGCGCTCATCGACCTGTCCGGGGTCGGTTCCGCGGTCGTCGCCGGTTCGAACACCATAACGGCCTCCTCCTCCGGCTCATCGACGGGTTCGTTCCGACTCGTGAGGAGGGGGACATTTTCGGCCCCATCCTCTGTGGGTATGCATAACGCTCCTCGCCCGAAATCTATCGTGATTGCGAGGGACCGTAGTGTGCCTACACCGATAATAAAATCCTGTACCATCCCGGGTACGACTACCGTAGGCGCGGAGAACTGCACGCTTCCAAAGCGCATCTCGACGAAAACCTGCCTTTTCAGACGTTCGGACCTCGATCCCGTGACACCGACTATAAAACTGCCGGTTATTGGGAGGGTCGGACAATCCTTCAGGGTTTCGGAGTTCGCTTCGTACCACGTGTCAGACATCGCCGTCACTGTGCTTCCGGTATCAACGAGGGCATCCACAGGAATACCGTTAACGCGCGTTCGAATTTCGGGGCTGCGATACATCGCGACCGGGTGTCGCACCTCCTGGTTGGCTCGCGTGAGCTCTTCTCTGAGATCAGGGAACATCGTTCGCGACGGAAATCCGGTGCTCTTACTCCGCGGTGCCTCTCCTCTAGGTTGGTGACCTGGCCCCCCCTCCATTCTCGTACGTTTCTCGGTTTCCCGGGGTCCTGCGCTGACGGACTGACTACCCGTGTTTTTTCCCCTTCTTTTTCTTCGGGGCTTCCGGGGCTTTCGCGGGGACTCGCTCACCCCTTGCGTGGGAGCCCTTACTGTTCGTTTCCCGACGCGTGGCCGGATTCTCGACTCTCGACTTCCGTTACGCGAATCTTACCCGGGGGTCCATCGCGTCGGATCTCGTTTCTACCTCGATCGATTACACTCGTTCCTCCCTGTGCGGGTCTGGACGATGGGTCCGGTCTATGGTCTGGTGTCGGCGTAACTCGGCTCGGCGGGATGGGTCTATTCTCCGTGGGTCGCACCGCACGATTAAACGCGGACGTGGAATTCAATGCCCCCCCTTTATCCCACCTTTCCAGGAGGGTCAGGAAGGTGTCGACGGACTCGACGTTCTGCATGAGGACCGCGTCGTATATCGCCTGGTTAAAGTGGGTCGCGAGCGTCTGCACGATCTCATCGTCCGATTTCTTCGGCGTCAAGTCCCTCGCGTCTCCGATTAACCGTGTTGCGTACTGGGCTCGCGTTATTCCCTGGTTTGCCCTAAAGAACCCCGACTCGAGTTCGCTTCGGATGCTCCGTTGAGATGCCGCACCCCAAAATTGGGCCATGAATCTCGTCCGGAAGTCATTCCACGTGCGTACCTCTCCCGAGATTAAGTTCCACCATTCGCTCGCGAAACCCTTCAATGCCTGGTCTATGATGACCTGAACCTCGCTATCCGGGATCCTTGCCACCCTTACGAATCTTTCCAACTCGCGCAGAAACTTTGGCGGACGTTCCCCAGATTTCCCTTCGAAGGTTGGGAGCTGGGGTTTTACGGTGAACAGCCTTCCCTGGGGTCTCGCGTTATTCAGTGCGTCCCCGTTTGCAGCGTTGCCCGGATTTTCCCCCGCGGTTGGACTTTCCCCTACGCCTACGTTCGTCTGGGAAACCGGAGTAGGGTCAGCTACCTGCTCTGGCCTATTCGCGAGCGCGCTCTCGAGGTCGGCCAACGAGTCTCGGAATTTCAAAATATCCTCGCGAACCTCTTTGTGAAATACCATAACCGTTTGGAACAGGGCCTCGCATTCACGGTTGACGAACGTGTCGACCTTGGCCATAACGGTCGCTTCTAGTCGTTCGATTCGTTGCTCTTGTTTACTTTGAGTCTCCCGGATTAGTTTCGCGACCTCGTTCAGGGTCATGGCTGCCTGAGTCTCTTGATCCGCGAGGCTCGGAGCGCTGACTCCCCCGTCCCCCTGGTTCGCTGGACTCTGATTCGCGGGGTTCGTTACCGGTGATCGTGGAATTCGCGGCATATTAAAGAATCCCGTCGGGTCTATTTCCTCCGCTCGCTCGTCCCGATCCGTCGACGCGTCGCGGTCTAAACTCGCCTAGGTCTTAGCTTTTGCTCGCGTTCCCTTGCTCATTCTTTTGTGCTTTGCCTCTCTTCCAATCTGAGCGTCCAGTTATCGAGTCCCTGTTCGGGCGCCAAGTGTAACCGTGCTCTTTCTCCAAGAGCACGTTTCCGTGGGATATAGATACGGAGTGAAATAAAGAGGGTACGCTCAGATTGTGTGAGAGGAAAAATGAACAATAGATTTATTTCTTCCAGTCGCAATACAGTTTATGGTGGGTTATTGCATCGGAGGAATCCGATCGCCTATCTTTGTCGGTTAGCGACACGGCGTGTATAAATAGACTTTAACGGCGCGACCGTCCTTGACATTCGAGGAGACGGATAATCATAGCTCGCACGCGAACGGAACTTTAACGGTTCTCGCAGAGCTACACTTCGTATAACGCGTTACTTAGCGTATGGGCACCTGGCGTCGAGTTCCTTATTGACTCGAATATCTCTAGTGCAACGCGGGCACCGATTTTCTCACATTTCTCATGGCTCGCTCTCTCAGATTCTCTTACCTCGCGGATTCGTGAATCGGTTGGTCAGAGAAGCTGCGATTGGTTGCTCATGGGCATGGAGGTAATCTCGGAAGCGAGAGCAGAGCACGATGATCGTAACTGCTGCTCTGCTTGCGGTAAGTGCGTCTGTTCGAGTGATTCTACAACGACCGAAATTGCGTCTGTTCGCATTGGAGCCTCGACGACAAGTGCTTGTCCCGCCGATCGGCAGGCACCTCGCTCAGTGCTCTAGGCAGCGGAGGGGATCCTGCGCGTGCGCTCTCACCTTTTTGGAACGGTGGAAGGGCGGCGCCTTAGGCCCCTACATTATATGCCGATTGATGGGACATTGATCGGTTACAGTAGACATAGTAATAACGATACTGTTATTATGTGTACATTGATCTGTGAGAAGGTATCAGTATATTACATTGTATCTAATGTAGATATAGTATGATATTGTTATTAAATGTACATTGGTCTGTGGGAATAAATCAGTATATTACATTTCATGTGATGTAGATATAGTAATAATGATACTGTTATTAAATGTATATTACATATCTAATATAGATATAGTAATAACGAAACTGTTATTATATGTACATTGATCTGTGGGAAGGGTTCAGTATATTACATTATGTCCAATGTAGATATCGTAATAATGATATTGTTACCAAAATTACATTAATCTGTGGGAAGGCATCAGTATATTACATTATATCCAATGTAGATATAGTATAAATGATACTGTTATTCAATGTGCATTGATCTGTGGGAAGGAATCAGTATATTCCAGTAGATCTAATGTAGATATAGTAATAACGAAACTGTTATTATATGTACATTGATCTGTGGGTAGGGATCAGTATATTACATTGTATCCAATGTAGATATAGTAATAATGATATTGTTATTGAATGTACATTGGTCTGTGGGATTAAATCAGTATATTAAAATTCATCTGATGTAGATATATTAATTATCTACATATCAAATGTAGATATAGTAGTAACGATACTGCCATTATATGTACATCGATCGGTGGGAAGGGATCATTATATTACATTATATCTAATGTAGATATAGTAATAACGATATTGTTATTGAATGTACATTGATCTGTGGGATTAAATCAGTGTACTAAATTACATCTGATGTAGATATAGTAATAATGATATTGTTATTATATGTATATTACATATCAAATGTAGATACAGTAATAACGATACTGCCATTATATGTACGTTGATCGGTGGGAAGGCATCATTATATTACATTATATCTAATTTAGATATAGTAATAATGATATTGTTATTAAATGTACATTGGTCTGTGGGATTAAATCAGTATATTAAATTTCATCTGATGCAGATATAGTAATAATGATATTGTTGTTAAATGTATATTACATATCTAATGTAGATATAGTAATAACGATACTGTTATTATATGTACATTGATCTGTGGGAAGGTATCAGTATATTACATTATATCTGACGTAGATATAGTAATAACGCAACTGTCATTATATGTACATCGATCTGTGGGATTAAATCAGTATATTAAATTACATCTGACGTAGATATAGTAATAATAGTATTGTTATTAAATGTACATTGGTCTGTGGGATTAAATCAGTATATTACATTATATCTAATGTAGATATAGTAATAATGATATTGTTATTAAATGTATATTACATATCTAATGTAGATATAGTAATAACGCTACTGTTATTGTATGTACATTGATCTGTGGGAAGGTATCAGTATATTACATTGTATCTAATGTAGATATAGTATGATATTGTTATTAAATGTACATTGGTCTGTGGGAATAAATCAGTATATTACATATCTAATGTAGATATAGTAATAACGATACTGTTATTATATGTACATTGATCTGTGGGAACAAATCATTATATTACATTATATCTAATGTAGATATAGTAATAATGATATTGTTAATAAATGTATATTACATATCTAATGTAGATATAGTAATAACGATACTGTTATTACATGTACATTGATCTGTGGGAAGGTATCACTATATTACATTATATCTAATGTAGATATAGTAATAACGAAAATGTTATATGTACATTGATCTGTGGGATTAAATCAGTATATTAAATTACATCTGATGTAGATATAGTAATAATGGTATTGTTATTAAATGTACATTGGTCTGTGGGATTAAATCAGTATATTACATTTCATCTGATGTAGCTATAGTAATAATGATACTGTTATTAAATGTATATTACATATCTAATGTAGATATAGTAATAACGAAACTGTTATTATATGTACATTGGTCTGTGGGAACAAATCAGTATATTACATTACATCTGATGTAGATATATTAATAATGATATTGTTATTATATGTATATTACATATCAAATGTAGATGTAGTAATAACGATACTGCCATTATATGTACGTTGATCGGTGGGAAGGCATCATTATATTACATTATATCTAATTTAGATATAGTAATAATGATATTGTTATTAAATGTACATTGGTCTGTGGGATTAAATCAGTATATTAAATTTCATCTGATGCAGATATAGCAACAATGATATTGTTGTTAAATGTATATTACATATCTAATGTAGATATAGTAATAACGATACTGTTATTATATGTACATTGGTCTGTGGGATTAAATCAGTATATTACATTACATCTGATGTAGATATAGCAATAATGATATTGTTATTAAATGAATATTACGTATCTGATGTACGTGTAGTAATAAGGATACTTCCATTATATGTACATTGATTGGTGGGAAGGGATCATTATATTACATTATATCTAATGTAGACATAGTAATAATGGTATTGTTATTAAATGTATATTACATATCTAATGTCGATATAGTAATAACGATACTGTTATTATATGTACATTGATCTGTGGGAAGGTATCAGTATATTACATTATAACTAATGTAGATATAGTAATAACGAAACTGTTATGATATGTAGATTGATCTGTGGGATTAAATGATTATATTAAATTACATCTGATGTAGATATAGTAATAATGGTATTGTTATTGAATGTACATTGGTCTGTGGGTTTAAATCAGTATATTACATTTCATCTGATGTAGATACAGTGATAATGATACTGTTATTAAATGTACATTGGTCTGTGGGAATAAATCAGTATATTACATTACATCTGATGTAGATATATTAATAATGATATTGTTATTATATGTATATTACATATCAAATGTAGATGCAGTAATAACGATACTGCCATTATATGTACGTTGATCGGTGGGAAGGCATCATTATATTACATTATATCTAATTTAGATATAGTAATAATGATATTGTTATTAAATGTACATTGGTCTGTGGGATTAAATCAGTATATTAAATTTCATCTGATGCAGATATAGTAATAATGATATTGTTGTTAAATGTATATTACATATCTAATGTAGATATAGTAATAACGATACTGTTATTATATGTACATTGATCTGTGGGAAGGTATCAGTATATTACATTATATCTACATTAGATATAGTAATAACGCAACTGTCATTATATGTACATCGATCTGTGGGATTAAATCAGTATATTAAATTACATCTGACGTAGATATAGTAATAATAGTATTGTTATTAAATGTACATTGGTCTGTGGGATTAAATCAGTATATTAAATTTCAACTGATGTAGATATAGTAATAATGATATTGTTATTAAATGTATATTACATATCTAATGTAGATATAGTAATAACGCTACTGTTATTGTATGTACATTGATCTGTGGGAAGGTATCAGTATATTACATTGTATCTAATGTAGATATAGTATGATATTGTTATTAAATGTACATTGGTCTGTGGGAATAAATCAGTATATTACATTTCATCTGATGTAGATATAGTAATAATGATATTGTTATAAATGTATATTACATATCTAATGTAGATATAGTAATAACGATACTGTTATTATATGTACATTGATCTGTGGGTAGGGATCATTATATTACATTATATCTAATGTAGATATAGTAATAATGATATTGTTAATAAATGTATATTACATATCTAATGTAGATATAGTAATAACGATACTGTTATTATATGTACATTGATCTGTGGGAAGGTATCAGTATATTACATTATATCTAAAGTAGATATAGTAATAACGCAACTGTCATTATATGTACATCGATCTGTGGGATTAAATCAGTATATTAAATTACATCTGACGTAGATATAGTAATAATAGTATTGTTATTAAATGTACATTGGTCTGTGGGATTAAATCAGTATATTAAATTTCATCTGATGTAGATATAGTAATAATGATATTGTTATTAAATGTATATTACATATCTAATGTAGATAGTAATAACGCTACTGTTATTGTATGTACATTGATCTGTGGGAAGGTATCAGTATATTACATTGTATCTAATGTAGATATAGTATGATATTGTTATTAAATGTACATTGGTCTGTGGGAATAAATCAGTATATTACATTTCATCTGATGTAGATATAGTAATAATGATATTGTTAGTAAATGTATATTACATATCTAATGTAGATATAGTAATAACGATACTGTTATTACTATATCTAATGTAGATATAGTAATAATGATATTGTTATTAAATGTATATTACATATCTAATGTAGATATAGTAATAACGATACTGTTATTACATGTATATTGATCTGTGGGAAGGTATCACTATATTACATTATATCTAATGTAGATATAGTAATAACGAAACTGTTATTATATGTACATTGATCTGTGGGATTAAATCAGTATATTAAATTACATCTGATGTAGATATAGTAATAATGGTATTGTTATTAAATGTACATTGGTCTGTGGGATTAAATCAGTATATTACATTTCATCTGATGTAGCTATAGTAATAATGATACTGTTATTAAATGTATATTACATATCTAATGTAGATATAGTAATAACGAAACTGTTATTATATGTACATTGGTCTGTGGGAACAAATCAGTATATTACATTACATCTGATGTAGATATATTAATAATGATATTGTTATTAAATGTATATTACATATCAAATGTAGATATAGTAATAATGATACTGCCATTATATGTCCATGGATCGGTGGGAAGGGATCATTATATTACATTACATCTAATTTAGATATAGTAATAATGATATTGTTATTAAATGTACATTGGTCTGTGGGAATAAATCAGTATATTACATTACATTTGATGTAGATATATTAATAATGATATTGTTATTATATGTATATTACATATCAAATGTAGATATAGTAATAACGATACTGCCATTATATGTACGTTGATCGGTGGGAAGGCATCATTATATTACATTATATCTAATTTAGATATAGTAATAATGATATTGTTATTAAATGTACATTGGTCTGTGGGATTAAATCAGTATATTAAATTTCATCTGATGCAGATATAGTAATAATGATATTGTTGTTAAATGTATATTACATATCTAATGTAGATATAGTAATAACGATACTGTTATTATATGTACATTGGTCTGTGGGATTAAATCAGTATATTACATTACATCTGATGCAGATATAGCAATAATGATATTGTTATTAAATGAATATTACGTATCTGATGTACGTGTAGTAATAAGGATACTTCCATTATATGTACATTGATTGGTGGGAAGGGATCATTATATTACATTATATCTAATGTAGACATAGTAATAATGGTATTGTTATTAAATGTATATTACATATCTAATGTAGATGTAGCAATAACGATACTGTTATTGTATGTACATTGATCTGTGGGAAGGTATCAGTATATTACATTGTATCTAATGTAGATATAGTAATAACGAAACTGTTATGATATGTAGATTGATCTGTGGGATTAAATGATTATATTAAATTACATCTGATGTAGATATAGTAATAATGGTATTGTTATTGAATGTACATTGGTCTGTGGGTTTAAATCAGTATATTACATTTCATCTGCTGTAGATACAGTGATAATGATACTGTTATTAAATGCACATTGGTCTGTGGGAATAAATCAGTATATTACATTACATCTGATGTAGATATATTAATAATGATATTGTTATTATATGTATATTACATATCAAATGTAGATGCAGTAATAACGATACTGCCATTATATGTACGTTGATCGGTGGGAAGGCATCATTATATTACATTATATCTAATTTAGATATAGTAATAATGATATTGTTATTAAATGTACATTGGTCTGTGGGATTAAATCAGTATATTAAATTTCATCTGATGCAGATATAGTAATAATGATATTGTTGTTAAATGTATATTACATATCTAATGTAGATATAGTAATAACGATACTGTTATTATATGTACATTGATCTGTGGGAAGGTATCAGTATATTACATTATATCTAAAGTAGATATAGTAATAACGCAACTGTCATTATATGTACATCGATCTGTGGGATTAAATCAGTATATTAAATTACATCTGACGTAGATATAGTAATAATAGTATTGTTATTAAATGTACATTGGTCTGTGGGATTAAATCAGTATATTAAATTTCAACTGATGTAGATATAGTAATAATGATATTGTTATTAAATGTATATTACATATCTAATGTAGATATAGTAATAACGCTACTGTTATTGTATGTACATTGATCTGTGGGAAGGTATCAGTATATTACATTGTATCTAATGTAGATATAGTATGATATTGTTATTAAATGTACATTGGTCTGTGGGAATAAATCAGTATATTACATATCTAATGTAGATATAGTAATAACGATACTGTTATTATATGTACATTGATCGGTGGGTAGGGATCATTATATTACATTATATCTAATGTAGATATAGTAATAATGATATTGTTAATAAATGTATATTACATATCTAATGTAGATATAGTAATAACGATACTGTTATTACATGTACATTGATCTGTGGGAAGGTATCACTATATTACATTATATCTAATGTAGATATAGTAATAACGAAAATGCCATTATATGTACATTGATCTGTGGGATTAAATCAGTATATTAAATTACATCTGATGTAGATATAGTAATAATGGTATTGTTATTAAATGTACATTGGTCTGTGGGATTAAATCAGTATATTACATTTCATCTGATGTAGCTATAGTAATAATGATACTGTTATTAAATGTATATTACATATCTAATGTAGATATAGTAATAACGAAACTGTTATTATATGTACATTGGTCTGTGGGAACAAATCAGTATATTACATTACATCTGATGTAGATATATTAATAATGATATTGTTATTAAATGTATATTACATATCAAATGTAGATATAGTAATAATGATACTGCCATTATATGTACGTGGATCGGTGGGAAGGGATCATTATATTACATTACATCTAATTTAGATATAGTAATAATGATATTGTTATTAAATGTACATTGGTCTGTGGGAATAAATCAGTATATTACATTACATCTGATGTAGATATATTAATAATGATATTGTTATTATATGTATATTACATATCAAATGTAGATGTAGTAATAACGATACTGCCATTATATGTACGTTGATCGGTGGGAAGGCATCATTATATTACATTATATCTAATTTAGATATAGTAATAATGATATTGTTATTAAATGTACATTGGTCTGTGGGATTAAATCAGTATATTAAATTTCATCTGATGCAGATATAGTAATAATGATATTGTTGTTAAATGTATATTACATATCTAATGTAGATATAGTAATAACGATACTGTTATTATATGTACATTGGTCTGTGGAATTAAATCAGTATATTACATTACATCTGATGCAGATATAGCAATAATGATATTGTTATTAAATGAATATTACGTATCTGATGTACGTGTAGTAATAAGGATACTTCCATTATATGTACATTGATTGGTGGGAAGGGATCATTATATTACATTATATCTAATGTAGACATAGTAATAATGGTATTGTTATTAAATGTATATTACATATCTAATGTAGATGTAGCAATAACGATACTGTTATTGTATGTACATTGATCTGTGGGAAGGTATCAGTATATTACGTTGTATCTAATGTAGATATAGTATGATATTGTTATTAAATGTACATTGGTCTGTGGGAGTAAATCAGTACATAACATTACATCTGATGTAGATATATTAATAATTGTTTCGAGGGGAACGAGTGGGGCCGGACACAGAAAATTAAACACAAAAAAATGCACGAGGTTGTCGAATTGTTGTCAGTTTATTAAAATGTAGAGTCTCGAGGTAAACAAAAAAAAAACACAGGAGGTGTGCGGAGGCCGTTACACCGTGCGAGGATCGCGCGATCACTAAATTGTACAATAATAGGTTTCGGCCACTCACACGAGGTACCCACACAATTATTCCGTTTCGAACCGAGGAGACCGACAAGTTTGAGGAGTCCGATGGTCGCAAAACCGTGGCGTCCGTTAGCCCTGTGCGAACACGTGGCGCTGTCGACGAAGCCGGTGAGAAAACCGCCGTTATTCACGCAACACCGACTTTTCCGAGGAATCCGTTTTTCAAAACACAAGAGGTGTCGAGGAAAACCAAACTGTATCTACAATAGCACCAATTCTCTTGCAAACCCACAAAACCTTGAATTCTGTACGGAGCTCTATGGTCGCGTGGTGGTTACAAAAGACAATATGGCTACGCGGAACGCGACGTTCGCACGAGGAGTTTAGTTCCCGAAAAAGAACGCGAGGCGGCAGCACCTCTCGGACGGGCCCCGCGTAACGAGGAGACCCTTTATACGCGCGTTCACGCATCATTACCCGCCCGCCTTCGACGACCCCGTTGTCGAACCATGAGGGGAGGAGGCCTGGAAGTCGTCGTGGGTTGGTAGTACTGCCAGCTTCGTAATGGGCCGCTGTAGAGTGGAGGAGACCGTCTTGAGGGTAACCACCCTGGTGAGTCCGTCCTTCCCTGGGTGTAGCTGGAGAATCCTGGCGAGGGGCCACTTCGAGGGAGGTAGTCGCTCATCCGTGAGGAGCACCAAAGAGCCCACCTTGAGCTCATGCGAGGGATGGTGCCACTTGGAGATGGTTTGGTAATTGTGGAGGCACTCCGCTGCCCAGCGCGTCCAGAAATGCTGCACCTTCTGCTGGATAAGCTGCCAGCGGGATAACCGAGAGGAGACTATGGAGGTGAGAGAGGGTTCCGGAACAGAGGTGAGCGCGTCTCCAATGAGGAAGTGTCCAGGTGTAAGAGCGGAGAGGTCTTCAGGATCCTCAGTGAGGGGGCAGAGGGGTCGAGAATTGAGGATAGCTTCTACCTGAATTAGTAAGGTGGTGAGCTCTTCGAACGTGAGGAGCGTGTCTCCGATGGTTCGCCTGAGGTGATGCTTGACGGAGCGGACGGCGGCTTCCCATTTCCCGCCGAAATGAGGGGCGGCTGGTGGGTTGAACTCCCACTTTGTCCCGTCGTTGGCCAGTCGTCCGGCCAGCTCGTGGAGCTCCTTCGAGGCGGAGGCGAACAGGCGGCGTAGCTCTGCGTCGGCGCCTTGAAAATTGGTGCCGCAATCGCTGAATAAGGTCTGGCAGATGCCACGCCGGCTGATGAATCTCCGATAGGCAGCGAGGAACCCGTCTGAGGAGTAATCCGAGACTAGCTCGAGGTGGACGGCCGAGGTGGCAAAGCAGACGAAGAGGGCAATCCATCCCTTGAAGGTTTTCGCTCCTCTTCCCTTCCAGGTGCGGAGGAGCACCGGTCCAGCGTAATCTACTCCGGTACTAAGGAAGGCCCTGGCTGGTGTGACCCGTGCGGGAGGTAACTGGCCCATTAGTTGAGCTGCTCGGAGGCCTCGGAACCGTGCGCATCTCACGCACCGGAGGATGTGTGCCCTCACCGGGGCCCGACCGCCTAAAATCCAGTGCGATCGCCTGAGGTGAGCCAACGTAGCCTGGGTACCGCCGTGAAGGGTACGCAGGTGAGCGTCCTTGATGAGGAGATCAGCCAAGATTGATTCCCGGGGAAGGATCGCCGGATGTCGTGCGTCCGAGTCCAGAGGTGCATGCTGAAGTCGACCGCCAACTCGGAGGATGCCATCACGGTCAACAAAGGCGGTCAATCGAGAGAGCGGATGAGCTCGAGGGAGGGTTCCACCCTTGAGGAGAGTCCGTAGCTCAGAGGGGAAATGAAAGCCTTGAGTGGCTCGAGTGAGGGACAGTTGTGCATGTGCGAGGTCCTTTGGAGAGAGAGGGTTGTTCAATGAGGAGTTCGGTAGTCGCCGGAAGCGCGCGGCTGCCCTGAGGCACGTCGCAACAACCCTGAGGAGTCGAGTGAGGGAGGAGCACCGTTCAATAAGTTGCAGGAGGAAAGGATGTTGTTCCACGGTGGCAACGTGGGTAACCTTAGGTCTTTCTTCTAAGGCTGCGTCTGGATGAGGAGTTGATTGCCCCGTCGGCCACTCGTGAGGAGGCGCCCTTAACCAGTCCGGTCCAGTCCACCAGAGGGTATGAGCCTTCAATTGGGTCGGTGTCAGACCTCGAGATGCGCAGTCCGCGGGGTTGTCGCGCCCTGAGATGAATTTCCAGCGAGCGCCGGGTAAGGCGTCTTGAATTGCCCCGACTCTATTCCGCACAAACTCCTTCCATCTCGAGGGATGATGACTGATCCAAGTCAGCGCGACAGCAGAGTCCATCCAGAGGTGCACCGGTGCCGAGGAAAGCTCGAGGGTATTCCGTACATACTGTGCGAGCCTTGCGAGCAGGAGAGCGGCCGTCAACTCTAACCGAGGGATGGTAAGTCTCTTGAGGGGCGCCACCTTGGTCTTGGCGCAGACTAGCGACAGGGTTGCCGACGATGTGGAGGACGAAATCCGAAGGTATACAACTGCAGCCAGCGCATGTTGTGAGGCGTCCGAGAATCCGTGAATCTCAACTCGACCCTCCGGGGTGAGATTGAGCCACCGAGGAATGTGGAGGTCCGAGAGGTCCTGTAGTTCTGTTCTGAAGGTTGTCCAACGGAGAGCTGTGGAGGGAGGAAGTGGTTCGTCCCATCCAAGCTGTTCAAGCCACAGCTCCTGGAGGAGAATCTTCGCTCGTATCGTGAGGGGTGCGAGGAATCCGAGCGGATCAAACAGACGTGCGACTTCCGAGAGGATGGTTCGTTTCGTCACTGCATCTCGAAAGGTGCGTGCAGCGGAAAACCAGAAGTGATCCGCTAGAGGTTGCCAAGATAAGCCCAGAATCCTTGTGGGGAGATCGGAGAAATCCATGGTCGAGCTTGAGGTGTCGCCGTCTCCGGAGATAACCTTGAGGAGCTCTGGACAATTGCTGGACCATTTTTGAAGAGGAAACCCGCCCGCCCTGCAGAGCTGAGTCAGCTGAACCGCGACTTCCTCGGCTTCCTTGACTGTGTCGCCTCCTCCGAGAATGTCATCCACATAGCGACCCTTGAGAAGTGGAGGCACAGCGAGGGGGTGCCGGTGACCTTCATCGTGCACGAGTTGCAGCAGCGCACTTGCCGCCAAGAAAGGAGCTGATCGCGTACCGTAGGTGACCGTGGTCAATTGGTAGCTGACCGTCTTCCCTTGAGGGTCCGACCAGAGGATACGTTGAAGGTCCCAATCAGCTGGATGTACAGCGACCTGCCGAAACATCTTTACGATGTCCGTGGTGAACACATACCGGAACCGTCTAAACCGCAAGAGGACGTCCGAAATATCTAATTGCAGTTTCGCACCTGTATGCATGAGGTCGTTGAGAGAAGTCCCGGATGAGGTGGCACTGGAGCCGTTGAATACGACCCTCAGTTTCGGCTGCGAACCCTTAGAGGTTAAAACCCCGTGATGTGGGAGGTAAAAGATCGTGGAGGTGCCCAAGGAGGATTCCGAGGCTGGTTGCATATGTCCGAGGTCTTCGTACTCCTGCAGAAACTCCTTGTAGAGGCGTCCGTACGCCTGATTGGCCGTGCAGCGCCGTTGAATCCGTCTAAGACCTCGAAGAGCCGTCTCGTAAGAGTCCCCGAGGTTAGTCCGAGGTCCCAGGAGAGGGAGTCGCACCACGTAGCGACCGGAGGAGTCTCGAGAATGGGTGCGAGAGAAGTGTGCCTCGCATTCTTGCTCTTCCGGAGTGAGGGCTAGCGAGGGTTTCGAAGGAACCTCTTCTTGCATCCAAAATTTAGTGAGGAGTTCGTGGAGCTCATGATCAGCTGCTCCGTGGAGAGCTACCTTCTCTCCGTGAGGCGGTCCGGCAACGAGGGGTCCGAGAACTACCCATCCGAAGATTGTAGCGAGGGCGATCTGCGAGGTCTGGTCAGCCTTGACCATTTCCGGCAAGAGGAGCCGGCCGAACACATCGGCTCCCAGGATGATATCGATGGGACCGGGAATGAGGAAGTCCGGATCAGAAAGTTGCAATCCTGAAAGATGAGGTAACCGGGTTGAGGAGGCCTGTACCGACGGAAGCGTGGCGGTGACCCGAGGCAGAACGTGGGCCTCGACGGGGAGTGAATTGTCCGAATGGAGAGCCCGTAGGTTGATGGATACCACTCCTCGCGTCCGTCCTGAACTCCGCCCTCCGATGCCCAGGAGGGGTAACTGAGGTGGTCTCTTACATAGTTGAAGGAGAGAAACTAACCCTTCAGAGATGAACGAGAGTTCCGAACCGGAGTCCAGGAGCATTCTAACCGGATGCGTCCGTCCATGAGGTGCGACGAGGAGAGCTCTGGAGGTGGCGAGGAGTACCGTAGATTGGAGGAGTGCCGATGGCGGTTGTTCGTCCTGGGGGAGTCATTCAGAGTGCGGTGGGGAGGCGTCATCCAGGTGGTGATCCGCCGAGGAGCCTGGATCTTCAACTGAGGCTTCCTTCACTGCGGTGTCCACGGCAGCTTGGTTGACGGCAGCGTGGTGGGCCGCGGCCCGAGGGACAGCCGGAACAGGGGTACCTGAGGGAATCCCTGGCCACCCACTGTCCTTTGGACGGTCTTCCATAGGGTGAGCCGGGACGTGGATAAGGGTGTGGTGCTTGTTGCCACACGTGCGGCACCGTCGTTCACTGCGGCAGTTCAGAGCACCGTGCCGGCCGAGACAGTTATAACAGAGGCGATATTGAACGGCCACCTTGCGGCGTTCCATCACCGGGAGGCCGAGGAAGTCCGGGCAGTCCGTTATATAATGCCGCTTCCCACACATGTCGCACAATCCATCCTTGTAGTTAGGAGGGAGCTCGGAGGTGTGAAAAGCCCTGACTGCTGGAGCGGCAGGTGGGCGTGAGGGAGTCCGTGCGGAGGCAAGAGGGGGCCGGGAGGCGGCCGGCTGACGTCCTGAGGTGATAGGCGCCTTCGAGGTTGGCGCTTCTTCCCTGGAGAGCTCGAGGTTCTCCCGTGCTCGGGCTCGTCCCATGAGGAACTCCTGGAGGTCCTTCCAGGAGGGATGCTCAGGCTGGTGGCCGAGGTGGTTTTCCCAAGCCTCGCGGGTAATGGTATCCAGGCGGCGCACAACGAGGTGAACCAGAATAACGTCCCAATTTTCGAGGGGAACGGCGAGACCCTTGAGGGCCTCCAAGGACTCCATAACCTCGGAGAGGAGACCGTTCAGAGCCTGCGACGAGCGAGGAGGGAGAGGGGTGCTGTTGACCAGCCGGTCCACCTGTGCCGAGATGAGGAGCCTCGGATTCTCGTATCGCCGCGTGAGGGTCGCCCAGGCGCGGGAGAAGGCCTCACTGCTCACTGGCATATTGGCCACGAGGCCCGCCGCTTCTCCGGAGAGGCTGGCCTTGAGGTAATACATCTTCTCCACCGGGTCGATGTCCGGGCACTCACCCACCATCGACGAAAAGAGATCCGAGTAGGGCCGCCATTCCTTGTAACTTCCCGAAAACGTCGGCAGCTGGATCTTTGGGAGGGAGCGCCGCGCCCCTCCTGAGGAGAGCATGAGGGAGCTCCGGCCGAGGCGATCCGCTTTATGAGGGGAACTCTCCTCCCGTTTTTCCCGTAAGGTGGTGATGATGGACTTGGCGGCGGCGTAGGCTTCGACGGCGGCCACATATGTCTGCTCCTTAAAGTAGGGGTAGTCCGTGAGGCCCTCAACCTTCGCTTCACAAAGCCGCTCGTGAAGCGTCTCGAATTTTGCGAGGTAGCCGTCAAGGAATTCCTCCTTCTGAATTAAAGCGGAGAGGCAATAGTCTTCATAGGCGCCTTCCCGGGCGGCCTTTGCCATTGATTTGATCACATTGAACCGCGACACTTGCAAGTCGAACTTTCCCTCGAGGTTAGAGGTGGCCATTTTCACTTTTCGACACGAGGGCTCACTCACGTACAAACCGTTATCACCGAATCCGGCTCGAAGGACCAGTTTATTTCGAGGGGAACGAGGGGGGGCCGGACACAGAAAATTAAACACAAAAAAAAATGCACGAGGTTGTCGAATTGTTGTCAGTTTATTAAAATGTAGAGTCTCGAGGTAAACAAAAAAAAGCACAGGAGGTGTGCGGAGGCCGTTACACCGTGCGAGGATCGCGCGATCACTAAATTGTACAATAATAGGTTTCGGCCACTCACACGAGGTACCCACAAAATTATTCCGTTTCGAACCGAGGAGACCGACAAGTTTGAGGAGTCCGATGGTCGCAAAACCGTGGCGTCCGTTAGCCCTGTGCGAACACGTGGCGTTGTCGACGAAGCCGGTGAGAAAACCGCCGTTATTCACGCAACACCGACTTTTCCGAGGAATCCGTTTTTCAAAACACAAGAGGTGTCGAGGAAAACCAAACTGTATCTACAATAGCACCAATTCTCTTGCAAACCCACAAAACCTTGAATTCTGTACGGAGCTCTATGGTCGCGTGGTGGTTACAAAAGACAATATGGCTACGCGGAACGCGACGTTCGCACGAGGAGTTTAGTTCCCGAAAAAGAACGCGAGGCGGCAGCACCTCTCGGACGGGCCCCGCGTAACGAGGAGACCATTTATACGCGCGTTCACGCAACATAATGATATTGTTATTAAATGTATATTACATATCTAATGTAGATATAGTAATAACGATACTGTTATTATATGTACATTGATCTGTTGGAAGGTATCAGTATATTATATTGTTACTAATGTAGATATAGTAATAACCAAACTGTTACTATATGTACATTGATCTGTGGGAAGGGATCAGTATATTACATTATATTCAATGTAGATATAGTATAGATGATACTGGTATTCAATGTACATTGATCTGTGGGGAGGAATCAGTATATTGCAGTAGATCTAATGTAGATATAGTAATAACGATACTGTTATTAAATGTTTATTACGTATCTAATGCAGATATAGTAATGACGATATTGTTACAATCTTGCATTGATCTGTGGGAAGTGATCAGTATATTGCATTATATCTAATGTAGATATAGTAATAACGATACTGTTATTATATGTATATTGATCTGTGGGAAGGTATCAGTATATTACATTATATCTATTGTAGATATAGTAACAACGAAACTGTTATTATATGTACATTGATCTGTGGGAGGGTATCAGTATATTACATAACATCTGATGTAGATATAGTAATAATGATATTGTTATTAAATGTATATTACATATCTAATGTAGATATAGTAATAACGATACTGTTATTGTATGTACATTGATCTGTGGGAAGGTATCAGTATATTACTTTATATCTAATGTAGATATAGTAATAACGATACTGTTATTATATGTACATTGATCTGTGGGATTAAATCAGTATATTACATTTCATCTGATGTAGATATAGTAATAATGATATTGTTATTAAATGTATATTACATATCTAATGTAGATATAGTAATAACGATACTGTTATTGTATGTACATAGATCTGTGGGAAGGTATGAGTATATTACATTATATCTACTGTAGATATAGTAACAACGAAACTGTTATTATATGTACATTGATCTGTGTGGAAGTGATCAGTACATTACATTATATCTATTGTAGATATAGTATGATATTGTTATTAAATGTACATTGGTCTGTGGGAATAAATCAGTATATTACATTTCATCTGATGTAGCTATAGTAATAATGATACTGTTATTAAATGTATATTACATATCTAATGTAGATATAGTAATAACGAAACTGTTATTATATGTACATTGGTCTGTGGGAACAAATCAGTATATTACATTACATCTGATGTAGATATATTAGTAATGATATTGTTAATAAATGTATATTTCATATCAAATGTAGATATAGTAATAATGATACTGCCATTATATGTACGTTGATCGGTGGGAAGGGATCATTATATTACATTACATCTAATTTAGATATAGTAATAATGATATTGTTATTAAATGTACATTGGTCTGTGGGATTAAATCAGTATATTACATTTCATCTGATGTAGATATAGTAATAATGATATTGTTATTAAATGTATATTACATATCTAATGTAGATATAGTAATAACGATACTGTTATTATATGTACATTGATCTGTGGGAAGGTATCAGTATATTACATTATATCTAATGTAGATATAGTAATAATGATATTGTTACCAAGAGTACATTGATCTGTGGGAAGGCATCAGTATATTACATTTTATCCAATGTCGATATAGTATAAATGATACTGTTATTCAATGTACACTGATCTGTGGGAAGGGATCAATATATTACATTATATCTATTGTAGATATAGTAATAACGAAACTGTTATTATATGCACATTGATCTGTGGGTAGGGATCATTGTATTACATTATATCTAATGTAGATATAGTAATAATGATGTTGTTACCAAAATTACATTGATCTGTGGGAAGGCATCAGTATATTACATTATATCCAATGTAGATATAGTATAAATGATACTGTTATTCAATATACATTGATCTGTGGGAAGGAATCACTATATTGCAGGAGATCTAATGCAGATATAGTAATAACGATACTGCCATTATATGTACATTGATCGGTGGGAAGGAATCAGTATATTGCAGTAGATCTAATGTAGATATAGTAATAACGATACTGTTATTAAGTGTTTATTACATATCTAATGTAGATATACTAATGACGATAATGTTACAATCTGTCCATTGATCTGTGGGAAGTGATCAGTATATTACATTGTATCCAATGTAGACATAGTAATAATGATATTGTTATTGAATGTACATTGGTCTGTGGGATTAAATCAGTATATTAAAATTCATCTGATGTAGATATATTAATTATCTACATATCAAATGTAGATATAGTAATAACGATACTGCCATTATATGTACATTGATCGGTGGGAAGGGATCATTATATTACATTATATCTAATGTAGATATAGTAATAACGATATTGTTATTAAATGTACGTTGGTCTGTGGGAATAAATCAGTATATTACATTTCATCTGATGTAGATATATTAATAATGATATTGTTATTAAATGTATATTACACATCTAATGTAGATATAGTAATAACGATACTGCCATTATATGTACATTGATCGGTGGGAAGGGATCATTATATTACATTATATCTAATGTAGATATAGTAATAATGTTATTGTTATTAAATGTACATTGGTCTGTGGGATTAAATCAGTATATTAAATTTCATCTGATGTAGATATAGTGATAATGATACTGTTATTAAATGTACATTGGTCTGTGGGAATAAATCAGTATATTACATTACATCTGATGTAGATATATTAATAATGATATTGTTATTAAATGTATATTACATATCAAATGTAGATGTAGTAATAACGATACTGCCATTATATGTATATTGATCTGTGGGAAGGTATCAGTATATTACATTATATCTATTGTAGATATAGTAATAACGATACTGCCATTATATGTACATTGATCGGTGGGAAGGGATCATTCTATTACATTATATCGAATGTAGATATAGTAATAATGATATTGTTATTAAATGTACATTGATCTGTGGGATTAAATCATTATATTACATTATATCTAATGTAGATATAGTAATAATGATATTGTTATTAAATGTACATTGGTCTGTGGGATTAAATCAGTATATTAAATTTCATCTGATGCAGATATAGTAATAATGATATTGTTATTAAATGTATATTACATACCTAATGTAGATATAGTAATAACGATACTGTTATTATATGTACATTGATCTGTGGGAAGGTATCAGTATATTACATTGTATCCAATGTAGATATAGTAATAAGGATATTGTTACTGAATGTACATTGGACTGTGGGATTTAATCAGTATATTAAAATTCATCTGATGTAGATATATTAATTATCTACATATCAAATGTAGATATAGTAATAACGATACTGCCATTATATGTACATTGATCGGTGGGAAGGGATCATTATATTACATTATATCTAATGTAGGTATAGTAATAACGATATTGTTATTAAATGTACATTGGTCTGTGGGATTAAATCAGTATATTACATTTCATCTGATGTAGATATAGTAATAATGATATTGTTATTAAATGTATATTACATATCTAATGTAGATATAGTAATAACGATACTGTTATTGTATGTATATTGATCTGTGGGAAGGTATCAGTATATTACATTATATCTAATGTAGATATAGTAATAACGATACTGTTATTATATGTACATTGGTCTGTGGGAATAAATCAGTATATTACATTACATCTGATGTAGATATATTAATAATGATATTGTTATTAAATGTATATTACATATCAAATGTAGATGTAGTAATAACGATACTGCCATTATATGTATATTGATCGGTGGGATGTGATCAGTATATTACATTATATCTAATGTAGATATAGTAATAACGATATTGTTATTAAATGTACATTGGTCTGTGGGATTAAATCAGTATATTACATTTCATCTGATGTAGATATAGTAATAATGATATTGTTATTAAATGTATATTACATATCTAATGTAGATATAGTAATAACGATACTGTTATTATATGTACATTGATCTGTGGGAAGGTATAAGTATATTAAATTACATCTGACGTAGATATAGTAATAATAGTATTGTTATTAAATGTACATTGGTCTGTGGGATTAAATCAGTATATTAAATTTCATCTGATGTAGATATAGTGATAATGATACTGTTATTAAATGTATAGTACATATCTAATGTAGATATAGTAATATTGATATTGTTATTAAGTGTACATTGGACTGTGGGATTAAATCAGTATATTAAAATTCATCTGATGTAAATATATTAATTATCTACATATCAAATGTAGATATAGTAATAACGATACTGCCATTATATGTACATTGATCGGTGGGAAGGGATCATTATATTACATTATATATAATGTAGATATAGTAATAACGATACTGTTATTGTATGTAAATTGATCTGTGGGAAGGTATCATTATATTACATTGTATCTAATGTAGATATAGTAATAACGATACTGCTATTATATGTACATTGATCTGTGGGAAGGTATCAGTATATTACATTCTTTCCAATGTAGATATAGTAATAATGATATTGTTATTGAATGTACATTGGTCTGTGGGATTAAATCAGTATATTAAAATTCATCTGATGTAGATATATTAATTATCTACATATCAAATGTAGATATAGTAATAACGATACTGCCATTATATGTACATTGATCGGTGGGAAGGGATCATTATATTACATTATATCTAATGTAGATATAGTAATAACGATATTGTTATTAAATGTACGTTGGTCTGTGGGAATAAATCAGTATATTACATTTCATCTGATGTAGATATATTAATAATGATATTGTTATTAAATGTATATTACATATGTAATGTAGATGTAGTAATAACGATACTGCCATTATATGTACATTGATCGGTGGGAAGGGATCATTATATTACATTATATCTAATGTAGATATAGTAATAATGTTATTGTTATTAAATGTACATTGGTCTGTGGGATTAAATCAGTATATTAAATTTCATCTGATGTAGATATAGTGATAATGATACTGTTATTAAATGTACATTGGTCTGTGGGAATAAATCAGTATATTACATTACATCTGATGTAGATATATTAATAATGATATTGTTATTAAATGTATATTACATATCAAATGTAGATATAGTAATAACGATACTGCCATTATATGTATATTGATCTGTGGGAAGGTATCAGTATATTACATTATATCTATTGTAGATATAGTAATAACGATACTGCCATTATATGTACATTGATCGGTGGGAAGGGATCATTCTATTACATTATATCGAATGTAGATATAGTAATAATGATATTGTTATTAAATGTACATTGATCTGTGGGATTAAATCATTATATTACATTATATCTAATGTTGATATAGTAATAATGATATTGTTATTAAATGTACATTGGTCTGTGGGATTAAATCAGTATATTAAATTTCATCTGATGCAGATATAGTAATAATGATATTGTTATTAAATGTATATTACATATCTAATGTAGATATAGTAATAACGATACTGTTATTATATGTACATTGATCTGTGGGAAG